>NC_087212.1:69638765-69651344 GCF_015104395.2 Macrobrachium nipponense | reverse complement strand
CTACCAATCCGGTTGTCCGAAGTTTGATTCTCGGCTCCGCCAACGGGGAATCAGAGGAATTTATTTCTGGTGATAGAAATTCATTTCTCGATATAATGTGGTTCGGATCCCACAATAAGCTGTAGGTCCCGTTGCTAGGTAACCAATTGGTTCCTAGCCACGAAAAAATATCTAATCCTTCGGGCCAGCCCTAGGAGAGCTGTCAATCAGCTCAGTGGTCAGGTAAAACTAAGATTTACTTGACTTTTTCTCCATCAATGGAGATGATGAATTTTTATATCTGTAAATTCAAACTGACCGACTCGGGTCCTCGATTTCGATTCTGCTCAATGGCTTTCACAATCCTTCTGCAAAATCTACACTGGAATGTTTCAAGCAATTGAGGAAAAATCCTCAATCTCTGTGACAAAGACTGATGAACCCACAATAATGGAAATGAATCAGGACGTTCAGTGAATCAATGAGAGTCGAGTTTAAGAAAAAATAACTGTAACTGTTACCGATTAACTGGAGCATAATTTTTTTTTTATTATTTCGTTTTTACTTTTTTAATTAAGTCAAAATTCAACACGATCAGAAAGCAATTCTGGAGGCGTCTGCATTGAGTGCAATTCCGGATCACATAAGTAAAGATTGTAGTGAACATTTTACATGCAACGGAAAGTCAAATAATGAGGAGGGACTTCGGTTTCAACCCGAGCTATAGACATAAATACTGGTATACTTCAGGATGCCAGTAATATCAAGATTGGGAAAAGAGAAACAAATGCCTATTCGAAGGATGCTATCGAGTATATGTGTTTAGCCTTATCATACAGAAGGAATTCGAGTATGTCAACAGAAATTAGCAACAGTAGGGGAGAACTTACAAATGCCTAAAAAACACAGTGTGGTCAACTTGGTGATGAACCGATACATAACAGAGAATATTATACAAATGCTTTCTTTATATGTTTAATAAAAGGAGCCCACAAAAACGCCAAAATTTAACAGTAAGTAGTATATTTTGGCGTTTTTATGGGCTCCATTTATTAGATGGAATTCTGTTGTAACAGAACATTTTTACCAGTCATGAATAGACACACATTATATATATACATAAATATATATATATATATATATATATATATATATATATATATATATATATATATATATATATATATATATATATATATATATATTATGTGTGTGTATAAATATAAACCATAAATTTTGCCCTCTATAAAGGGGTTTCGTTAGTAGGGCAAAACTATCATCTGTATGTGTGTGTGTGTGTGTGTGTGTGTGTGATGTTAACTACCTGTCAACCACTTTACCATCTTTTGAAAACTTGGTAAACTGACCATCAGCAAATTCTGAATCGTGCCACTTAATGATATTTACTTAAATTAAGTCAAATATCTTTAGTCTTTTCACATTTTTTCAGCAATCATTGTGAAAGAGGTCAAGTTGAAAGTGGAACCGAAAAGGAGAGTATAAATACTGACCTCCGGAACCGACTGGGCGTGTCCGGCGTTGGTCCCAAATTCTGGACGCTTTTGGAGCGGCCCTGAAAACACAAAAGAAGATTCACATGAAAATACCGAAGCCACTCGATTCTCATAGGAGCCTGAAGATAGGCTTCAAATAAATGTTTTCTCTACACGCTCTACAATAGCTATGGAATATAAAATATGGGCCAAAGGCCAAGCACTGGGACCTATGAGGTCATTCAGCGCTGAAAGGGAAACAGAGTAGAAAGGTGTAACAGGAGGAAATCTTCGCAGTTGCACTATGATACAAGTGTCGGGGTGGGTGGATAGCAAGATGGAAGAGAGAGAATATGAATGGAGATACAGTAAAATGGATGAAAGTAATGCCTACAGTGCACCGCGTGAGGTGCACTGACGGCACTAACCCCGGCTACGGAGACGCTCTACGATAAAAAAGTGGTTAGAATACTTCGTGTTGGCTTTGTATAAATAC
The DNA here is from genome assembly GCF_015104395.2 of Macrobrachium nipponense. Lineage (NCBI taxonomy): Eukaryota > Metazoa > Arthropoda > Malacostraca > Decapoda > Palaemonidae > Macrobrachium > Macrobrachium nipponense. The sequence goes on along the minus strand of NC_087212.1, from coordinate 69,649,376 downwards.
TGACAACCCTGGGGTTAACGTACCATCAAATTTAATTTGTTGATAACGTGTGAATTACCAATTTACATGGAATACGCGCTAGTTTAAGAACAAAAAAGTTAAGTATATCTTAGTTTAACCAGACCACTGAGCTGATTAACAGCTCTCCTAGGGCTGGCCCGAAGGGTTGGTAGATATTCACCTAGCAACGGGACCTACAGCTTATTGTGGGATCCGAACCACATTACAGAGATATGAATTTCTATCACCAGAAATAAATTCCTCTGATTCCGCGTTGGCCGAGCCGAGAATCGAACTTGGGACCACCGGATTGGTAGCCGAGCGCGAAAAACCACTCATCCAACGAGGAACTCGTTCAAGAACAACAAAAACAAAACAAAACACCGAGAACCTTCTCCCTGTTTCCAGATAATGACGAGCTGATGTGTATTGCAATAAGGCAACATTAAGGTTCCATTAACCGAAGGCTCGTCAACACAAGAGGTCATTATTTTTCTGGGAAAGGTTGATGAAGAAGAAGGAAGAATTAGATGATCTCCCCTTCTACAAGTTCTTCAGATTTATTTGATTAGTCTCGATTTGTCTGAAGGTCACAACGATTTAAACAGCTAGAGGGTTTTATCAATATATAATATAATATAATATGTATATATATATATATATATATATATATATATATATATATATATATATATATGAATAACTTGATCACGAAGTATATAAAACGTGATGCTATGTATAAATAAAGGTTTTTGCCACAGGGCTGGAAACTCTCAGTCTTTCTCGAAAGTTCACATAGGCTGGATGTACTATGTTCCACCTCTCCCGGGGATACGTCTTTCAAAAGTATCCCTCAGGAACGGTGGAACATACATCCTGCCTATGTGAACTCTCTCGAGAGACTGAAAGTTTCCAGCCCTGAGATTGTCTTATCAACAGCCAATCAGGAGCGTCGTAAGGGACTGTTCTAGACATCAAATGCATGGTTGATGTGAATCTACTATAGTGACTGTGAGTACAAGGAAGCGAGAGGATCATAAATGGGGGAAAAGAGACTGAAAATAAGCCTAGTTTAAAGCCTCAGAGGAGTACGGCGTATATGAGCAACGCATAAAATACAAAAGGGTTTCAGAGTAAGGTGTTTAGAAGTACTGGAAAAAAAAAATAAGGTTGGTCATGGTAGTGTGCTTAATGTGTCACTTTTTGCCTCTGCTATTACAGTGGTGAAGCAGTTGTCATTCTTGGCGTTCACTACAGAAACTTTGAAAAGATTTTAGCCTAGATCTAATCATTCGATTTAGCTACAGAGATGCCAGTTCGAGGTGGACGCCCGAGGTAGGTTACGTTACCAGTTGGTGTTTCTTTCCTTTCATTGGAAAGGGTCAATTAGACCCTTGTAACATAATTGCAAAAGGAAAATTGATAACATATGTAAATAAGATTTGGATTAAGAGGACAAATAGAAACCATGGAGGCGAACAATGAACGCTAAAAGGGCTAATGGAAACACTGATAGATAGAGGAAGAACAGTTTGTGTTTATAACCAGGGGAGTGTGTGTGTTTATCACAGACTGCTAGGTTGGGAGGCTGAAAGGGAATGGAAAAAGTTATGCATGGCGTACATGAGGGAGGGGGTTGTGGTTTTTTTTTAAGGTGGATAGCATAAACTGAACGTTTTTATGATCAAAGCGAAGGGTCTGTCAAGTCTCCGTGGTTGTAAATGGGGAGCCTAGAACAGTTGATGGTTGAAGGTGATGCAGCGCTGATTGGGAACTGTGAAGAGAAACTGTTGAGAGAGAAACTGATACAAATTCCAAGAGGATTCAATTCAGAGCAAATGTCACCAAGAATTAATTTGCCTTGAGCAATGAAGAACAAAATTGACGGGTTAAATCGAATGCAACTGTGACTGCTGCCCTGCTTGTCTCTGGAGCAACTCGTGATAAGGGAAACGGCTTAAGATTAAGATCCATATATATATATATATATATATATATATATATATATATATATATATATATGTTGTGTGTGTGTGTGTGTGTGTGTGTGTGTGTGTGATAGTTTTCTCACTACTTCACACGTGACATTTTGTATGCTCTCGAATATTACGTCCTAAACACCTTCATTATCGATTTCACTTATACCAAAAAGAGCATTTTATATCTGAAATTCTCCTACCAGTCAAGGATTCGAACTTAGACCTTCTAAAGTAAGAAACAAGGATGTATCTGTTTGTTTGTTTGTATTGTGTTTTTACGTTGCATGGAACCAGTGGTTATTCAGCAACGGGATCAACGGCTTACGTGACTTCCGAACCACGTCGAGAGTGAACTTTTATCACCAGAAATACACATCTCAGTGGAATGCCCGAGAATCGAACTGGCGGCCAGCGAGGTGGCAGGCCAAGACCATACCGATCACGCCACAGAGGCGATGGAACAAGGATGCAAGAACTGTGATAAAAGATTAAAAATGACAAAATGAGAGAGAGAGAGAGAGAGAGAGAGAGAATATTATCGCATCCTTTCGTATCATTCGAATACCAGAATAAATAGGAGGAGAAGAGGAGACAGCACACTATGAGGCAACAGAAACCGAAATCTGAAATAAGTAAAGAAAGGGGAAAAATAATTCAATAAGCAAAGTCTTTTCGTACGTACATAGGTCGATTCCCCGTCTCAGAGAGCAAACAAAGGTCTAAGACGACGAAAAACGAAGTCATCATTGATTCTGCCATGAACCAAAACCAATCACAGGACGACGCGCGGCCAAAAAGACGAGAACGATTCAGTTTCCCGGGATCCTTCACCGCACCTCTCTTCTTACGAGGGTTCTCATTTCACCTGAAAGGTAACACCTCTCCTCTCGGAAGGTCTCTCTCGGCCTGGCATTCGCGTCTTTATTAGCCGCACTCTCTCGTTGCTGGCAACTTGTCCTTAGCTACTTACCGCACTTTCGTACCATTTTTCATCGTCTACCACGTTCCTCTCCGCCTTACTTTTGTTTGTATGGTGTTTTGACGTTGCATGCAACCAGTGGTTATTCAGCAACGGGACCAACGGCTTTACGTGACTTCCGAACTACGTCGAGAGTGAACTTCTATCACCAAAAATACTGCACATCTCTAACCCCTCAATGGAATGCCCGATAATCGAGCTCGCAGCCACCGAGGTGGCAGGCCAAAATCATACCGATCACGCCACTGAGGAGCTCTCTCTGCCTGATAGAATCCTGATGATGGTGATGGATGGCATTTCGGCCAAAGGCAAACCGTTGGGGACCGATGAGGTCATTCTGCGATTGAAACTACTGACAGAAGAAAGTGGAAAGAAAGACAAGAGACTATGAACGGAGGTGCAGTAAAAGTAATGCCTACAGTATGAGATGCACTGACGGCACTACACACCTATGGGGCTTGCGTTATATAGGATGCAATTTAAGCTTCTTTAAGCTTCTATAAAAAAAAATGGTCACGAACAATTCCGCGGAAGGAATCTTCTTCGAAGAGCGGAGCCGATACCTCCGTATGAGTATGAGCTTTCTGGCAGCACAACGCAAGTTCGGTGGCAGAAAGCTGCAAGGAGCATTCGAGGTAGATTCGCGGAATCGTTTGCCACCGTAATAGGCGTTAATTCAAGCAGTCATGATAAATTAGGCCTTGTGGGTAATCTGCAGTTTATACGACTGGGACACTTAACAGTGGTTTACTTCTGTAGTCATTCTTGCTATTGAGTGTGTGTGAATTCGACTACAATTCTTTTTGCGAGTACTATGAAGACTAACTCTTAGGAGCAACTATAGTACATTCACATCAACCGTGCATCTGACGTCTAGGCCCGTCCCTTACAATGCTCCTGATTGGTCGTGTGATTGGCTTATCAAGAGCCAATCAGGAGCGTCGTAAGGGATGAGCACAGACATCAGATGCACGGCTGATGTGAATCTACTATAGCGTTGCAGAACTGCGTAGACTGTTGTCTATAAACTTCATTTTCTCTACCAACTTACAGATGTGAAGCACCACGATTCGCACCACCGCTTAACGGCCCTCTGCTGGTTAAATTTCATCCTCGTTTTCTTAACTGTTATTATAACTGTTTTCGTTGTCGTTCAGTTTAACTTGTTAACTTTTGCCTTTGCATTTTCTTGTGGTTACTTCTACTTATCTCTCCCTTTGGTTACAAAATCGTTGTTGTTTCTGTATCTATATAATCAACCTTATTTCTGTTGTAATTTAGCTCACAACAATTGCTCGTTTAAAGCTTTGTTCGTTCGTCCGGACTTTTTTTTTTTGTCCGCCCTCAGATTTTAAAAACTACTCAGGCTAGAGGGCTGCAAATTGGGACGTTGTTCATCCACCCTCCAATCATGAAACTTAGCAAATTGCAGCCCTCTAGCCTCAGTACTTTTTACTTTATTCAAGGTTAAAGTCAGCCATCATCGTGCTTCTCGCTACGCAGCAACACAGGCGTCACCACGGCCGGCTGAGAGTTTCATGGGCCGCGTCTCATCACAGCATTATACCGAGACCACCGAAAGGTAGATCTATTTTCGGTGGCCTTGGTTATACGCTGTACAGAAAACGCGATTGTTCCTTCGGCTCATTTTTTTTACTTGTTATTATTTGGCGAAACTTACAATGTTACTCCACTGGGCTGCTTAGTGAACAGAGCATTCGACAGAGATTCCCGGGAAAAGTACGGAATTGCAGAAGGAGCACAACTGAGTCTCGGACCTTTTCAAAGAGTGGATGAAATACTGAAGGAGTAAAATAAAAGGATTTGTTAGTATAAAACGTAGATTCACATCAACCGTGCATCTGATGTCTAGGCCAGTCCCTTGCGATGCTCCTGATTGGCTATTGGTAAGGCAATCATAGGGCTGGAAACTCTCAAGTCTCTCTCGAGACTTACATAGGCAGGATATATGTTCCACCTGAGGGATACTTCTGAAAGATGTATCCCTCAAAAGAGGTGGAGCATACATCCTGTCTGTGTGAACTCTTGAGCGAGACTGAGAGTTTCTAGCCCTGTGATTGGCTTATCAACAGCCAATTAGGAGCGTCGTAGACGACTGGCTAAACATCAGATGCACGGTTGATGGAAATCTAATGTACTAATAAAAATAGTACTGTCTCTAAAAAGTCTGCGAGAGCTGAAATGGTGGCAACCGACAGTATGCACTCATAGTCTGAAAAAAAAAACTATATTATAGCCATATTCTCAAGGTAAATATTCATGAGTGAGAGCAGACTGACTGACACCCATTTCCCTCACTAGATACGCGTGAAGTTTACAAAAATCCTGACCTGGAAAAAAAAAAAAAAAAAAAAAAAAGGAAACGTGCAATATAAGCACCGAAGCAAAAAAAGTAAATAAATAAATGGAACAGGGCACTTTTTTTCTAATGAACAAAAAAAAAAAAAAAAACAAAAAAAAAAAAAAACGAGAATATTATCATATAACTCGTAACAGTTACGACGTGCCAATCGCATACTTCAATTCATTCCGTTTAAACCGAGTTACAAAAAAAGAACACTAAGAAGATTAAGTAATGCCAGTCTACCAAACACTTCATTCTCTATTTATTCGTCAAAATGAGCACTCCGTAAAAATCAATTTTTTCCAGATTAAAACAGAATGGAATCTATTTTTTGCAGCAAAGACTGAGTCCGGGAGATTTGTGTTGATGCGGTTGACAGCTGCCTTTACAAAGTGGCTTCAACAAGGTGATGTGGAGTGAAGCTTCCCTTTGTTTGTTCAAGTCCCATTAAAGAACAGTTCTTGTATTTGTCCTTGTATGTACGTTTATATATATATATATATATATATATATATATATATATATATATATATATATATATATATATATATATATATATATCACATTTATATATGTATGTATGTATGTCATCATGTCAGAGAGAGAGAGAGAGAGAGAGAGAGAGCGAGAGAGAGAGAGAGAGAGAGAGAATAGAATCTTGTTGCTATTCTGCACATCACAAGATCCCCTAACCGCCACCGCCCCCCCCCCCCCCCATCAGTATACTCTCTTTACATGCAGAACTAATTTCTGCTTCAACCACTCTTCGTGGCCCTACCCAGGCTCCTCGACATCAACTGCATCTTATTAGGAGGAGGAGGAGGAGGAGGAGGAGGAGTTACAACTTTCCCCGTATCATATTCTGGGCCAAACATTTTTACGCGCTTCAGTAGCAGCGGCAGTATCGTGTTTCCGTCAAGCTGTGCCACATGTGTTGGTGGACGGCAGCGGCCCTGGGAAGACGAAGAATCACAATAACTCGAACGCGAAGAAGTACAAAGAATAAAAAATATAAGTAGATTCACATCAACTGTTCCACCTCTCCTGAGGGATACTTTTAAAAGACGTATCCCTTAGGAGAGGTGGAACATAGATCCTACCCATGTGAGAGTTTCCAGCCCTGTGATTGGCTTATCAATAGCCAATCAGGAGCGTCGTGAGTGATTGGCCTAGACATCAGATGCACGGTTGATGTGAATCTAGTATAGGAGCGTGTAGAGATGAGAGGAGAACAAGTCTGTCTGTGAACCTCCTAACTGCAGTGATCTTCGTGACCTTCAATAAATGATAAGAAGAGCTTCAAAAAACCAACGAATACAGAGATTATTGATTTCTTTCTAGGTCCTAACAACTTGAGAACTTCGTGACCTTCAAAAAATGATAACAAAGGCTTCAAAAACAACGAAAACAGAGAAATTTGTGATTTTTTCGAGTTCCTAAAAACTTGAGAACTTCGAGACCTTCAATAAAGGATAACAAAGGCTTCAAAAACCAACGAAAAAAGAGAGATTAGTGATTTTTTCTAGGTCCTATAAACTTGTAGACTTCGTGACCTTCAATAAATGATAAGAAAAGGTTAAAAAACCAACGATAACAGAGAAATTAGTGGTAAATGAATTAACAGCAGGGATGAATATTATAGTTTTATGACAACATCATGGGTGGTAGCAACAAAAGAGTATGACAGATAAAATAAAGTCGAATCTTAATCTATTGAAACACCAACCCGACGCAACTCCGGCTCTTACAGCTAGAAAGGATAGTGTAGCAATGAACTCGGAACTTGAAAATGCCAATTATTAAAGAAATCTAAATGAACTACCGGGCATTTCATACGCTAACCAAGAAGACAGTGAAATAGGTTTGCTTTACCCTGTAAGAAGCCAAACGACATGAAAACAAAACGTGAAAAAGGGGTACAACTCAAGGGAATAATACTTTCGAGAGATTCAATTTACCCGGCGTTTATTACTTTCTTGCATTGAGTAGTGTTCATATCATCACGGATTCACCTGACTCGGCCACAATGGTCGACGACCGCAACACAAACAGGTTTCTGCGGCCGGCGACGCCGACGCGGGAGGGGGTTCTTCTTCGTCGGGTGGTAGCGGCGTAGGGGGTTTGGTGGGGGGCGTTTGTTGTTGTTGTTGTTGTTGAGGATCAGAGTAGGAGGGAATGAGCCCGGGAGGAGGGCCATTTCAAAAATCAAATTACAAAATCGATTTTTTTTTTTTTTTTTTTTTTTTTTTTTTTTTTTTTTTTTTTGTCATTACAGGCTGCACTGTGAGCAAGAGCCCGCGCTGACATTTTTTTGTCATTACGGGCTGCTCTGTGAGCAAAGCCCGTGCTGACATAAGGTCGTCAGCTAAATCAAATTACAAAATCGATTTTTTTTTTTTTTGTCATTACGGGCTGCTCTTTGAGCAAGAGCCCGTGCTGGCATGAGGTCGGCTGAATCAAATTACGAATAGATTTAGCAACACGTCTGGGGCCATCACAGTCGTGAAGCTCATTTCGATATAACATTTTTTTTTTTTAAGTTCTTTCACTTAATCAACTAAACAAATGAAACTGCACAACCGAAACTCTGATTTTCCTTGGATTGTCCAACTACGACATTCAAATTCCAAAGGAAATACCGCAAGGAGGAAACCAACTGTTAGAAAGAGACAATTGACGAAGAAAGATGGAGGTGGCGCGAGAGACGATGGGCACCTTAAGGCCCCCCATACACTGAACGATTGTCGTTATCGATCCACACACACACACTATTCATACAGTATGAACGATCTCCGCACCGATTTCAGTCTGAACAGTGATTTTGTCTCGAGAAGACATGGCCTCATCTCTTAGAAGAGACGTGCGCGATAGCGTTATATCGGCAGACAAACCCACACATTGAACGATCTGTGTATGACAGACTCAGTCGCAAGCCATCAAACTGGTCGTGACAGATTCCCGCTGAGATCGTTCACACACGAAGCTCCGCCCACTTTTGCATTCAAACAAACCCATAGACAGTGTTTTTGCGAACGATACAGACAGTCGTTCAGACAATCGTTCAGTGTATGGGGCCCTTTAGAGTGGTTTAGTTGTACGCACACCGAGGGTATTAATGTTCGATGGAGACATAGTAATAGTCGACTGTGGCATTGTGCATTTTTTTTCTTGCTGAGTTGAATATAGAATTTAGGCCCAAGGCCAAGCACTGGGACCTATGAGGTCATTCAGTGATGAAATGGTAATTGACAGTAAAAGGTCTGAAAGGCGTAACAGGAGGAAAAACCTCAAAGCAGTTGCACTATGAATCAAGTGTTAGGAGAGGGTGGAAAGTAAGATGAAGAAAGGGATATGAAAGGAGGTACAGTAAAAGGAACGAAAGTGGTTGCAGCTAGGAGCCAAAGGCACGCTGCAAAGAACCTTAGGTAATGCTTACAGTGAACCGCATGAGGTTCACTGACGGTACTAGCCACCCTACGGAGCTTATCTAGGTTTCAGGTTATGGAAAATTTAAAGGTGCAACTGTTATCATTATTATTATTTTCATAATAACTAGTTCCTCGTTGGACGAGTGGTTTTCGCGCTCGGCTACCAACCCGGTGGTCAGACGTTCGATTCTCGGCTCGGCCAACGGGGAATCAGAGGAATCTATCTTTGGTGATACAAATTCATTTCTCGACATAATGTGGTCCGGATCCCACAGTAAGCTGTAGGTCCCGTTGCTAGGTGACCAATTGGTTCCTAGCCACGTAAAAATATCCAATCCTTCGATCCAGCCCTAGGAGAGCTGTTAATCAAGCTCAGTGGTCTGGTTAAACTAAGATATACTGAACTTTTTCATAATCAATGGTATTCCATTGTGGTGTAATTCAGTTCAGGCTCTCCTGGTTTTAAAAACGACCGATATCACAATCAGCTTTCCCATATTGTTATATCATCGTTATGGCTTAAGTCAACTGCAATATATTGCAATTTTTCATTCATATTCGTCACTCTCGGGTCAATATACTGCATTATATCCGGATGCGAGGGCCGGCCAAAATGGGCTCAAAGTACATCACTATGTTCCTCACGTCGTGACATATATCATTTTTGTATTTGAGATACACTTACATTTGGAAACTTAAGCTTACATATATTTACTATCTTTAGTACTATAATTGTAGACTTCACAGTCTTCCATGATCTTTGGTTAATATGACCTTAAAGAACGTGCTGTTTCGAGACGTCACGAAGATTAATTATATTTAAAAAATATGAAATACAAATGCCAAAACAATAATAAGCATCATGCGTTAATGAAGATGTCATTACACACACACACACATACATACATACATACACACAAGGAAAGAGCTCTGTGATATTCCCGCCATTCACGTACTTGAACGAATCCCCATTCATCTCTAGCCCAGCGCCGCCCCACAAATCTCACAGTCATTATCAGAGTATATATAGGTCTAGGTCTTACAACTTTTCTGGAAGCCGCGGGAGCCCAGGTAACACTTTTTCTTCTTCTTTCCCACCGTTAACTCTACATTAAGGGGTCGGTTGCCTGATGCGCCTTCTCCTCCACTGCCTTCTATTAAAGGCATCATCCTCCACCAAACCTCTTCCCTCCATATCTTCCTTCACTTTATCTGGCCAGCTAATTCCCTGTCTCCCTCTCGATCGTTTTCCTCAACCAGGTTCCTCCCAAGCCCTCTGCACTCCCTCCTCGTCATCCCTCCTCAACACATGCCCATACCACCTCAATCGTGACTCTCTTACCACCTCTGTAAACTTTACTAAGCCTGCTCTTCTTCTTAGTTCATCATTTTCCAATCTCTCAAGCAGCGATATTCCCGTAATCCACCTCAGCATTCTCATCTTTGCTCTCTCAAGCTTTACTTTCTCTTTTCTTCTTAGAGCCCTTGTTTCTGCTCCATACATCAACACTGGTCTTATAACTTTGTTATATATCTTGACTTTTAGCTTGATTGCCATTTTCTTATCATATACCACTCCAGCTTCCTAACACCGCTACTTCCTATTCTCCCAAGCCACCTCCATCTCCTTTTCGTCGTTTCATGGTCTCATGTGCATAATATGGAACGTCCATGATTTCCCTTACAGTATCATTTCTAGCTATCTTGCCATCTGATTCCCATTGTTCTTCTTCAAGCTTTACTTTCACATCGAAAAAAAGTTTTGGAAACTGATTTACTGTCGTGCCATGACGCATGCCCGTATAATATATATATTATATATACGTATATATATATAAAATATATACATATATATATATA
>NC_087212.1:69623765-69636265 GCF_015104395.2 Macrobrachium nipponense | reverse complement strand
ATTATTTTATGTATTTTATTTATTTTTATTTTTTTGTATTTTTATTTGATTTTTATTTTATTTATAGTATTGTATAATAATAATAATTTTTTTTTTTTTTTTGCTCTATCACAGTCCTCTAATTCGACTGGGTGGTATTTATAGTGTGGGGTTCCGGGTTGCATCCTACCTCCTTAGGAGTCCATCACTTTTCTTAGTATGTGCGCCGTTTCTAGGATCACACTCATCTGCGAGAGTCCTGGAACTACTTCAGCCTCTAGTTTTTCTAGATTCCTTTTCAGGGATCTTGGGATCGTGCCTAGTGCTCCTATGATTATGGGTACAATTTCCACTGGCATATCCCATATCCTTCTTATTTCTATTTTAAGCTCTTGATACTTATCCATTTTTTCCCTTTCTTTCTCTTCAACTCTGGTGTCCCATGGTATTGCTACATCAATGAGTGAACTTTCTTCTTGATTGTGTCAATCAACGTCACGTCTGGTCTATTTGCACGTATCACCCTATCTGTTCTGATACCATAGTCCCAGAGGATCTTTGCCTGATCGTTTTCTATCACTCCTTCAGGTTGGTGCTCGTACAAGTTATTACTGCAAGGTAGCTGGTCTTTCTTGCACAGGCTCCAGTGGAGGGCTTTTAGCCACTGAATCATGCATGCCTCTTACTTATTATTATTATTATTATTATTATTATTATTATTATTATTATTATTATTATTATTATTATTATTATTATTATTAAAAATAATGGCAGAATTCACAGAATTGATTTATATCAATTTCTTTCAATTCTCCTTATGATTTGTCTTTCTGGCACGTTGGTATTATAAAGCAGCTCAATTCTGTGAATTCTACCATTATCTTTAATGAAACATGTTTGAAAGAAGGTCTGTTTTCCAGCATAACACATTATTATTATTTTATTATTATTATTATTAGTTATTTATTATTTGATTTCAATTGATTATTAAAAGTAAATGGCTACCTTCAGCAGCGTTACACTTGTAGAGATTCTTCTCTATTTTGCGAATAGCGGCTTTTTCAGTGCTACTTAAACAGGCTAGTAGAGCGCCTATAGAGGTCATGGTAAAATACAGGGTCAAAATAGGTGTATATATTTGAATTTTACAGATAAACTATGATACCATAGTCATCAAAGTCATTAACGATTTTCTCTCTCTCTCTCATCTCTCTCTCTCTCTCTCTCTCTCTCTTTCTTAAAGCGAGCTTTTCGTCTGGAGCTGCCAGACATCCTCGGCTGGGAAGCTGAGGGTGGACTGATCTTGGTGCGTGTCCGTCCTCCTTATATCTGTGGTTGACAGCAGGGGGTCTGCCCCATGCTTGTCTCCTATTGGCTGGTGGCGGTGAGTCTTGTTTTCATTGGCTGCCTGAGCCAGGTCTCAAGCCACTTTCTTCGGGCCGATGGTTGCGTTGCAGCATATCCTGCAGCCGCCTGGACCTCCTAAGCGGCGCTGTAACATTGATGGGCGTTGCGCTACGCTGTGGGACGTCACGGCTACTTTGATTTCCATCGGCTGCAGGAGTACCTCGTTCGGGGGCGTTGTCATCCATAGAGTTGTCATGATCGTGGTGTCATTGTTGGTGGCAGGTCTTCTCATACTCGTAGGGAGGAGAAATTCTTCCTGCGTCGTATTCAGAGTAGGTTTTATTTGCTGGATGAGTAGCGCCTCCAGCAGGCGCAACGACGGGCATCAGGGGCCTTCCCCGATGATCTTCGTGTTCTTTATGATGACATCTCGGGAGATGGCCTCGTGATGTTTGGTGCGGGCGTGATTCTTTATAGCCCCCTCTTGGGTCGTGGCACGAGAGTCTCTTCGACAGTCGCATGGTAGTCATACCTACGTAGGCGCCGCTGCATTCGCGGACTGGGCATGTATATTGGTACACTACATGCGTTGCTTCAGGGGTTATCGTACCTGTGGAGAGGGGTTATTTTTCATAATAAGATCGCGCGTCCTCGATTCTGGTAATATATGATTAGGTCGATATTCTTGGTGTCGTCAGTCGGGGATACATTATCGGAAATAATTTTCTTAATGGCGTCCTCTTCTTCACGGTAATGGGAACTCATGAAGGCTTTGTAGTACAGCTTGATATTATCCTGGGGGCGGGGCTGCGGGCTCTCACTACCGTACCATTTCTCCAGGGCTGTGCGGACTTCCTTGCTGATTAATTTATTTGAGTACCCATTATTCACAAGTACTTGGGAGGCGCGGTCGAGTTCCTGGTGAGTGTCCTGCCAGGTTGAGCAGTGGGAGAGGGCCCTCCTGACGAAGGCCCTGACGGTGGTGCTTTTGAATCTGGCGGGGCACTCGCTGTCTCCGTTGAGGCAAAGTCCTAAATTGGTTTTCTTTGTGTAGACTGAAGTACGGAGACCGTCTTCCGTCTTGCTTACAAGGACGTCGAGGAAGGGGAGCCGATCGTCGGAGCTGCGTTCGACTGTGTAATTCAGCACACTACACTGCTGAAATGCTTGACGGAGGGCTTCTACCTCATCCTCGGCGTCGACTTGCACAAAGATGTCGTCAATATAACGTCCATATCTGCGGGGTTGCTGCATCCTGGCGAAGACCCGTTCCTCCACGGTGCCCATATAAAAGTTAGCGAAGAGAACCCCCAGTGGGGAGCCCATCGCCACGCCGTCCTTTTGGCGGAACATCTGGCCACGGTGGGTGGAGAAAGGGGCCTTCTTGGTGCATATCTCCAGCAGCGTACGGAGCGAGGCTTCCGGTATGTTGAGGGGCGCCGTCGACTGATTCCTGTAGACACGATCAAGGATATTATATCTATGGTTTCGTCGACAGGCACGTTCGTAAATAGGGACCTCTACAATCCAGCGAGGCGATACAATCCCGGTACCAGGGGCGTCCTTGATGGCTTCTAAGAACTCTGCCGAAGACTGCAGGCTGTACCGACTCGGGACGTAAGGGGTCAAAATTTGGTTGAGGCGTTTAGCCAAGGCGTACGTAGGGGCGGGCGTCTGGCTGATGATCGGCCGGAGGGGGTTTCCTTGTTTGTGGGTTTTTACATTGCCATATAAATAACCCAGGCTGTAGTCTCCTTGTATGGGCGGGAGGTGCACAGCATTTGTTGCAGCATTCACTGCGCTGATGACTCCGTTAGCCTCCCTCTTGATGTCGTCTGTCGGGTTCCTCGTCAGGCGCTCGAACTTGCTCTCGTCAGACAAAATAGCATCCAGCTTCTCGTGATATTCGGCAGTATCAATCAAGACGAAGGCTGCTGTCTTGTCCGCGCGTCGCACCGTGATGTTCACTTTCTCCTTCAGTTCCTTCGCTGCTTTCTTCATCTCCTTTGGTGAGGATCCCGCTGGAGTGCGAGCCCCTCTCTGTAAGAGCTTCAGCAAGTAGGAGGGGTTGAAGGGCGTCGGTAGTTCTCACGGTGCTCCGGGCTTCGAGTTGCTGGATGGAGTCTAGGAGCAACTCGATTTCGAGTCTCTTGTCATGAGGCCTGGGTCTCGAAATGAAGTGCAATTAAGACCCAGCTTCAGAAGGGCGTCTTGATCGGGAGTGGGTCGTAATCGGTAAGGTTAATGTATCCTTGGGTTCGTTCAGGGATGCGGAGTTTGCCGCCGTTCAGGGAGATGAGCTTTCGCAGGGCACCTCTCATCCGCTGTTTTCATGTCGTCCTCCTGAAGGCGACGAGGCTTCTCTCGATGTTCCCAGGGTACGTTGGTTCCTCTCCTACTGGGTTGTCTACATCCATGGGTATGTCACGTTCAGGATTTTCAAATTCGGTGTCGGCCAGTCCATGACTACCTTCCTCTCGAAGGGCACCAGGACGTACTGCTATAGGTTCCTCTCCTACTCCACTGGTGCCGGGGCTGCTTCTCACTCTCTCCCACTCCTGCTGCAGTCTCTTGGTCTCGTTCTGGAGGGCACGCAGTTCGGTAGTCTTGATCGCTATTTGCCGCTGTAGGAGGGATTTTTCTAAAGCTCCTGGTGTCCTCATTATTTCTGGCTGACGGGTCGTGTAGCCGAATATTAGTGTACTTAGGAAGCAGACCCTCTCTCAAGCATACTTTATTAAAAGTAATGGCTACTTCAGCAGCGTTACACTTGTAGAGATTCTTCTCTATTTTGCGAATAGCGGCTTTTTCAGTGCTACTTAAACAGGCTAGTAGAGCGCCTATAGAGCGCCTCTATAGGCGCTCTACTAGCCTGTTTAAGTAGCACTGAAAAAGCCGCTATTCGCAAAATAGAGAAGAATCTCTACAAGTGTAACGCTGCTGAAGTAGCCATTACTTTTAATAAAGTATGCTTGAGAGAGGGTCTGCTTCCTAAGTACACTAATATTCGGCTACACGACCCGTCAGCCAGAAATAATGAGGACACCAGGAGCTTTAGAAAATCCCTCCTACAGCGGCAAATAGCGATCAAGACTACCGAACTGCGTGCCCTCCAGAACGAGACCAGAGACTGCAGCAGGAGTGGGAGAGAGTGAGAAGCAGCCCCGGCACCAGTGGAGTAGGAGAGGAACCTATAGCAGTACGTCCTGGTGCCCTTCGAGAGGAAGGTAGTCATGGACTGGACGACACCGAATTTGAAAATCCTGAACGTGACATACCATGGATGTAGACAACCCAGTAGAGAGGAACCAACGTACCCTGGGAACATCGAGAGAAGCCTCGTCCGCCTTCAGGAGGACGACATGAAACAGCGGATGAGAGGTGCCCTGCGAAAGCTCATCTCCCTGAACGGCGGCAAACTCCGCATCCCTGAACGACCCAAGGATACATTAACCTTACCGATTACGACCCCACTCCCGATCAAGACGCCCTTCTGAAGCTGGGTGTCTTAATTCCACTTCATTTCGAGACCCAGGCCTCATGACAAGAGACTCGAAATCGAGTTGCTCCTATGACTCCATCCAGCAACTCGAAGCCCGGAGCACCGTGAGAACTACCGACGCCTTCAACCCCTCCTACTTGCTGAAGCTCTTACAGAGAGGGGCTCGACACTCCAGCGGGATCCTCACCAAGGAGATGAAGAAAGCAGCGAAGGAACTGAAGGAGAAAGTGAACATCACGGTGCGACGCGCGGACAAGACAGCAGCCTTCGTCTTGATTGATACTGCCGAATATCACGAGAAGCTGGATGCTATTTTGTCTGACGAGAGCAAGTTCGAGCGCCTGACGAGGAACCCGACAGACGACATCAAGAGGGGGAGGCTAACGGAGTCATCAGCGCAGTGAATGCTGCAACAAATGCTGTGCACCTCCCGCCCATACAAGGAGACTAACAGCCTGGTTTATTTATATGGCAATGTAAAAACCCACAAACAAGGAAACCCCCTCCGGCCGATCATCAGCCAGACGCCCAGCCCCTACGTACGCCTTGGCTAAACGCCTCAACCAAATTTTGACCCCTTACGTCCCGAGTCGGTACAGCCTGCAGTCTTCGGCAGAGTTCTTAGAAGCCCATCAAGGACGCCCCTGGTACCGGGATTATCGCCTCGCTGGATGTAGAGTCCCTATTTACGAACGTGCCTGTCGACGAAACCATAGATATAATCCTTGATCGTGTCTACAGGAATCAGTCGACAGCGCCCCTCAACATACCGGAAGCCTCGCCCTCCGTACGCTGCTGGAGATATGCACCAAGAAGGCCCCTTTCTCCACCCACCGTGGCCAGATGTTCCGCCAAAAGGACGGCGTGGCGATGGGCTGGCCCCACTGGGGGTTCTCTTCGCTAACTTTTATATGGGCACCGTGGAGGAACGGGTCTTCGCCAGGATGCAGCAACCCCGCAGATATGGACGTTATATTGACGACAAGTCGACGCCGAGGATGAGGTAGAAGCCCTCCCTCAAGCATTTCAGCAGTGTAGTGTGCTGAATTACACAGTCGAACGCAGCTCCGACGATCGGCTCCCCTTCCTCGACGTCCTTGTAAGCAAGACGGAAGACGGTCTCCGTACTTCAGTCTACACAAAGAAAACCAATTTAGGACTTTGCCTCAACGGAGACAGCGAGTGCCCCGCCAGATTCAAAAGCACCACCGTCAGGGCCTTCGTCAGGAGGGCCCTCTCCCACTGCTCAACCTGGCAGGACACTCACCAGGAACTCGACCGCGCCTCCCAAGTACTTGTGAATAATGGGTACTCAAATAAAATTATCAGCAAGGAAGTCCGCACAGCCCTGGAGAAATGGTACGGTAGTGAGAGCCCGCAGCCCCGCCCCCAGGATAATATCAAGCTGTACTACAAAGCCTTCATGAGTTCCCATTACCGTGAAGAAGAGGACGCCATTAAGAAAATTATTTCCGATAATGTATCCCCGACTGACGACACCAAGAATATCGACCTAATCATATATTACCAGAATCGGAGGACGCGCGATCTTATTATGAAAAATAACCCCTCTCCACAGGTACGAGAACCCCTGAAGCAGACGCATGTAGTGTACCAATATACATGCCCAGTCCGCGAATGCAGCGGCGCCTACGTAGGTATGACTACCATGCGACTGTCGAAGAGACTCTCGTGCCACGCCCAAGAGGGGGCTATAAAGAATCACGCCCGCACAAAACATCACGAGCCATCTCCCGAGATGTCATCATAAAGAACACGAAGATCATCGGGAAGGCCCCTGATGCCCGTCGGTTGCGCCTGCTGGAGGCGCTACTCATCCAGCAAATAAAACCTACTCTGAATACGACGCAGGAAGAATTTTCTCCTCCCTACGAGTATGAGAAGACCTGCCACCAACAATGACACCACCGATCATGACAACTCTATGGATGACAACGCCCCCGAACGAGGTACTCCTGCAGCCGATGGAAATCAAAGTAGCCGTGACGTCCCACAGCGTAGCGCAACGCCCATCAATGTTACAGCGCCGCTTAGGAGGTCCAGGCGGCTGCAGGATATGCTGCAACGCAACCATCGGCCCGAAGAAAGTGGCTTGAGACCTGGCTCAGGCAGCCAATGAAAACAAGACTCACCGCCACCAGCCAATAGGAGACAAAGCATGGGGCAGACCCCTGCTGTCAACCACAGATATAAGGAGGACGGACACCGCACCAAGATCAGTCCACCCTCAGCTTCCCAGCCGAGGATGTCTGGCAGCTCCAGACGAAAGCTCGCTTTAAGAAAGAGAGAGAGAGAGAGAGAGAGAGAGAGAGAGAGAGAGAGAGAGAGAGAGAGAGAGAAAATCGTTAATGACTTTGATGACTATGGTATCATAGTTTATCTGTAAAATTCAAATATATACACCTATTTGACCTGTATTTTACCATGACCTCTATAGGCGCTCTACTAGCCTGTTTAAGTAGCACTGAAAAAGCCGCTATTCGCAAAATAGAGAAGAATCTCTACAAGTGTAACGCTGCTGAAGTAGCCATTACTTTTAATAAAGTATGCTTGAGAGAGGGTTGCTTCCTAAGTATATTAGATTATTATTATTATTATTATTATTATTATTATTATTATTATTATTATTTAATCAGATCCAGTTTTACTTTGAACAAAAGTGAAAGGGTCGAGAAGTTTTTAATTCAGTATAGTCCCTTTACAAAGTATTTGCAAAAACTATAATCAAACTCGGTGCATTCTTAATTGCAAAAAAATGCCCGGCGGAACTTTTTGCGCTATGCACGAAAACGACTGGTGGGCCGGTGGATGGGGGGGGGGGGGGGGGGGGGGGGGGGGGGGGTGGGGGGGGGGAAGTGTATTAAGGGGACTGCTCGAGTGTGAGGGAAGGGGGGGGGGGGGGTTATTCAAAAGCCTATTCAATAAAAATGACATCACCTCTCACTGAGGGATCTCCAAGACGGCGATATATTCATGGGTGCAGGAAGCATAAGAAAAGAGAGATATAACTCTGATAACATCACACCGCGATTATCATCTTCTCCCGAACCCGAGAGAATTTATGACGGCCTAAATTCGGGGAAAATTGAAAGGCCAAGAACATGACGCCATCGACCTTTCATTTATTTATTTATTTATCTATTTACTTACTGACTCAAGTGGAAACACCAGCGTCAGTCTCATTAGACTAAAGGAATTCTACTTATTTTAACGTCCGCTTATGACGTTCTACGTCATTACACTTAATAGCATTATACTTAATATACAGCAACTGTATTCAATAGCCATTCTATATTTAATATACAGTTGTGATAAAAGCGTCGTTTTGAGCTCGCTGCTCGTACACGTCAGCATTAATTCGTAATACGTCAGTCCTTTCAATTATAATCCAAGTCATACAAAGCAATGAAGAGCAAATTACACCTTCTAAGCTCCAGTTGAGAAACAAGGGAGTTCAGCGTTGCGCCATCGCGCACCTCGGTCACCTTCAGACCCCTTTTATTGTTGACATAATTAGTGTTGTGTCTTTGAACTTCAAACTTCTCGCGAAATGTAAACCGTACTCTTGAACAAAGCTCCGGATGTCCGTTTTACGATACACCGGACGGGCAAAAGGCCCTATAAACAAGGTATACACCTCGATTGCGCTGTTGGTACGCTGAAGGAGTGATGAATTTGATGGCACTCAATCCTATTAGGATTTACAATGTACTCAATCCTATAAGGATTTATAATGTACTCAATCTTATTAAGGATTTATAAGGTACTCAATCCTATGAGAATTTATAAGGTACTCAATCCTATAAAAATTTATAAGGTACTCAATCCTATTAGGATTTATAACGTACTCAATCCTATAAGGATTTATAATGTACTAAATCGTATAAGGATTTATAATGTACTCAATCCTATTAGGATTTACAATGTACTCAATCCTATTAGGTTTTAAAAGGTACTCAATCTTATTAGAATTTATAATGTACTCAATCTTATTAGAATTTATAATGAACTCAATCCTATTTGGATTTATAATGTACTCAATCCTATTAGAATTTATAATGTACTCAATCCTATTACAGGATTTATAATGTAGAGGTGAACAAAGACGACCAAAAAAATTCACTTTAAAAGAGAATGAAGTACTCACTTTAGCAGATAAAAAAACTACTCTAACGCCTTCGAAATAGGCACGAAAATTTTTAACAGTTGTTACTAAATGCGTCACACACTATAATTCACCTGCATCGTATTATGATGTATTATTAATTTTTTTAAGTCGAGAAATAGATGGTGTCCACTACTTTAGTAAAAACGAATCAGTGAATATTTCGAACTTTCAGCAATAAAATAACGCCGTTCATTATCATAATTGTCCTCCGCCCACGCCCCCCCCCCCCTCTCTCTCTCTCGCTCATCTCTCTCTCTCTCTCTCTCTCTCTCTCTCTCTCTCTCTCTCTCTCTCTCAGAAAGACGCAGATGCGCGAAGGGAAATGTCATTGTTCAAAGTGATATCCCAGTAACAAGATACAGAATTTTGAAGTGCGCCTCTCTCTCTCTCTCTCTCTCTCATACATACACACACACACACACATACACTTGTCCATAATGTGTAGGCGTACAACACCAGAGAGGAAGAGCTAAACAAAAGGTTCTGAGAAAATCTTATTACATGACAACACGTCAGCCACACAGATTCGCTAATGATGATCCATCAAAAAGGCCGTTGGACTTGAGGGAGGGGAAAGGAACCGATGATGGATAACGGGAGATAATGAAGGGCAAAAGATAAACAAGTTCCCACCATGTTTCACGAGGACTCTCCTCCCTGCCACTTAAAAAAAAAAAATAAATAAAAAAAAGGGCTTTTTCAAATTGTACCATCAGGAGGAACCCTCTAAGACTGCGGTAGCGTCTGTTGAAAAATGGATATATCTTCAAAACACACACACATACACACATACATACTATATATATATATATTATATATATATATATATATATATATATATATAGATATAAATATACATACTATACATATATATATATATATATATATTATATTATATATATATATATATATATATTCATTTAATAACGCGAATGCCACAGGAAAACGATAGGCAGAAATCGAAGCGCTTTCGACTGTAATTAAGACATCGTTCCTGGACGATGTCTTAATAAATGACGAAAGCGCTTGGATTTCTGCCTGCCATTTTCCTGTGGCATTCGCTTATTTAATGAAGATATATATATATATATATATATATATATATATATATATATATATATATATGCGTGTGTGTGTTGTGTGTGTGTGTGTATCATCATATCATATCATATGCCATCCCTCATTCCAAAAGCAACAATTTCGTTTTGACATCTAAATCGTCCCCATACCGAATTGATAATGAATGCCTACCCGAAGTCGCATTTCCCTTGTTAATAAATACTTTACAAGAGCTGATCGGTCACATGTTTAAATATGTTTCCATAAAACAGAGCTTTTCAGTCGAAATTTATCATTCATCGAATTCTAACCTCCTGGTTATTATACGCTGCTTTCCTCGCCTCTTATGCAATAGCTTCCACGATATTGTAAAATTCTCACTGATTCTTCTAGTAATTACATCAACTACATTCAAAAGCCAATAAATATATAGTCATGACATCAATGCAAAGCCGAACATACCCTAAGAGCTATCAACTGCTTTTCCATTAATTTTTTCCAAAATCAGTACACCTACTGCACTTCAAACAACCTTTCGCTGCTACGCCAATAAAACCTCATTTCACTAACCAGTCATCTACTTGTCTAGTCCTTCTTCCCACGAATCCTTACCTATACTCTCCTTCGTGTCCTACGAACACCAATCTCGACCTTTTCAGACCTAAGTAATTTTGCGCCTAACCTTTCTGAGTCTTTGGTCTGTGCCCGTCTGTGTTGGTATATTCTTGTGGATAATTCAAGTTGTCGAAAAACTGTGGGTAATTCCAGTAGCCAAAAAAACTGTGGGAAATTCCAGTTGTCAAAAAACTGTGGGTAATTCCAGTTGTCAAAAAACTGGGTAATTCCAGTAGTCAAAAAACTGGGAAATTCCAGTTGTCAAAAAACTGTAGGTAATTCCAGTAGTAAAAAAAACTGTGGGTAATTCCAGTTGTCAAAAAACTGGGAAATTCCAGTTGTCAAAAAACTGTAGGTAATTCCAGTAGTCAAAAAAACTATGGGTAATTCCAGTTGTCAAAAAAACTGTGGGTAATTACAGTTGTCAAAAAAACTAAGTAATTCACTTGGCTACGAACCAACTGGTTATCTAGCAACGGGACCTACAGCTGACTGTGGGATCCGAACAACAATATATCGAGAAATTAATTTCTAATTCCTCTGATTCCACGTTGGCAGAGCGGGGAATCGAAATCTGAACTACCGAATCGGTAGGCGAGCACGAAAACCAGACTTGAAATCACTCAAGATAAGTCGATAATCATTTGCACTGTGAGACCCTGATGCCCTTGGGGCATAGATGTATCCTAAATACTCTCTACAAATACCATGACGGAGTGAAATTATGCTCCTCATAACAATAATGAATCACATTACGGCAAAAGTATATGCTCCGTAAAAATCACTAATTAATTATCCCAAATATGTAAATACATTAATGAACACTTGATATCCGCCAAAATTAGGGTTTATTAGTGTTCTGGTGGGCATATTTATAGTTTATCAATGTTCAGAGGAGCATATTTAAGGTTCATTAAGGTTCCAAAAGCGCATATTTTTGTGTGATGGGGGACGGGGTTCACCCCTGCTTCATATGAGCGTATTTCAGGGTCACTAATAAACCCTAATTTCGGCGAAAAATAAATAAGTAAGCATAGTATACATAAATTTCACTGACCCTGAAATACGCTCGTTCCCCATCACACACAAACATGCGCTTTTGGAACCTTAATGAACCTTAAATATGCTCCTCTGAACATTGATAAACTATAAATATGCCCACCAGAACACTAATAAACCCTAATTGCGATCCCTAAAAGCATTAATGAACCCCCAATACGCCCCCTGATACGTTAATGAACCCTACTTATGCTCCACAAGAGCATCAATAAACCATAAACATCTTGGAACCAGATTCCTAATTAAAGCAAAGTATACAGGAAATAAGACAGTGCGTTAAGTCTGTTTAATTAAAAAAAAAAATAGTGAATTTTAAAATAAAAATTTTCACTCGTGAAAAAAGTATATAGAGGTGACGCTAACGACTCTCTCTCTCTCTCTCTCTCTCTCTCTCTCTCTCTCTCCCTCCGGTACTGTCTGAAGACCCAAGGTCTAAGAGAGTATATTCTCTAGACCAGTGTTTCTTAAAGTGTGAGTTCCTCGTTGGACGAGTGGTTTTCGCGCTCGGCTACCAATCCGGTGGTTCGAAGTTCGATTTTCGGCTCGGCAAACGTGGAATCAGAGGAATTTATTTCTGGCGATAGAAATTAATTTCTCTATATAATGTGGTTCGGATCCCACAATAGGCTGTAGGTCCCGTTGCTAGGTGACCAATTGGTTCCTTCCTAGCCACGTAAAAATATCTAATCCATCGGGCCAGCCCTAGGAGAGCTGTTCATCAGCTCAGTGGTCTGATAAAACTCAGATATA
>NC_087212.1:69606265-69618765 GCF_015104395.2 Macrobrachium nipponense | reverse complement strand
GCAGTGTTAGTGAAATGTCTGGTAATTGTTGGTTGCTTATCATCAGATCAAATATACAGTTGATTCAGATATCGATATATACTTATATAAGATTGCAAATATGTATACAAAAGTTCATTTGAATCCTCAGCTGTCATCATCGTTACTTCAAAAGTCCTTGAAATAAAGAGTTCCTCTCTACTGCACATTGCCCCTTGCTTATCTGCGAGCATTTAACCGCATAATGTTCTGAGAGAGTCACTCCACATTGAAAAGCATGCAAGAAGCACAGCTAGGGATTAAGAGTGGTATCAGATGATGCGAAAGTTACACCATAAACTCATACGTAGAGTCAAGCAAAACTTTGTGACTTACAGGATAAAACTCTGGGAAGAGAGAGAGCGCGCGCGCGCGAAGTGTGTGTATGTGTGCGTGTGGAGTGGACAGGGACGCAGACCCAGTGTAACATGTGCAGCAGAGAACGTGGTGGAAGTTCTGGAAAAGAGACGGTATGCGTGTAAGCAAGCCCGTTACGATACAGGTGCGTGGCTCTGGACGGAGAATAAACAATAACCTCTTTATTACAAGACCTGGCGTTAGCCATCCGACAAGGGAGACCGTATCATGATCATTCGAAGCAGCAGTTCTCTTCAAGTCGTTACTTCCCGCTCCGTCAATATCGGTATGTCTTTGCATTCCATTTTCTTCTTCTTCTTCTTCTTTTCTGACACTCGCATTCGGGCAACTGCCACGGCGGTATAGTTGGGGTACGAGTCATTTGTCATCCTGGAGAGTAATGAATTAATTGGATACAACGAGTTCTACGAGATGAAATGGGCGCGAAGAAGGAAGGGAGAGGATGAGAAGAAGAAAACAGAATAATAGGATGGAGAGAAGAGGAAGGAACAGAAGAAGGGAGATCTTCCCCAGACGAGGCCTTTAAGTGTTTATTATCATGAAGCAGGCAACCGCTGCCGGCTGCTGCTGCTGCTGCTGCTGCTAGATGCTGGCTCCTGCTGACTCTTTCGACACACGCCTGCATTGTGTAGACACGAATCTTGCTATGCACTTGAAAGCATTCGCCCACAAAACGTCCCGAGGGAAAGAAATGAGATGAACGCCGTCGTCGGTCTAATGCCGAGCGAGCCATATTCCAACCGAGCGTTGCCCATTTTCGTCCGTTTCTTCCGATTGCCTTTGGCCGAAAGTAATTATATCTGTGACTCTCCAAATCGAGATGAGATATCCTGGCCCCGCCACAACAGACACACACACAGAGGGTAGGAAGTGGGGCGGGGGAGGGGGTGAATGGATGGTCATTCCCGTCGAATTCTTCGACGGTGAGACGGAAAAGGGTTATTTCCGGGTCTGGGAATCTCGGTCGGAACTTGAAAAAGACCACCAGCATATTCCGCGCCTTTATCTGCGAGGTGTTGTAAGCAGAAGGGGTTACCAACACTCGTCCGGTCTCGCCAGGAATCGCCGGCAACCGAGGACTGAACAAGGAGGGGGATACCATGCTGAATCGTATCCCTCCCCCAAAGCCCCCACTCCACTCCTTCGCTGCTCCCGCCTGGCGTTTCCCCTCCCGGTCCCTCCATCACCGCTCCCACCTCCTCCTCCTCCTCCTACGTCTAGTCTAGCCATTCGGAATGATCAGTTCAGTTGTGTTCAGGATACCATTGAGTGTGAACCGTTCGTCCGGCGCGCCTCTCGCTCCCCGCTGACATCCCATTTTTTTTCCCCTTTCGCGCTGACACCTTTCTCATTAGACGGATCACCACACCACCTTTTCGGGAGATCGGGTTCAACAGATATGTAAGTACACTTGCCAAAAAATCTTCTCTGGCGTCTGACTGACTATATGTATGTGTGTGCTGCATGCTGTATTAAATAGCATGACTCTCCTTACACGATGTATATATGTCTTCTTAAAACTAAGTTCTACGTATGCAGCAGAAGTTGCGCTGGTCACTACTTTCTCTCAATTGTTTCTACCCGATTCACGAGGAGATGAAACGTTTGGTGATGCTTATTGGGAAGAGAGAGAGAGAGAGAGAGAGAGAGAGAGAGAGAGAGAGAGAGAGAGAGAGACCTTGGTGTATATTGAACAAAGCGAGGAATTGTGGAAAGGGGGAAGGGAGGATACACAGTGGGTGTGTAGCGTGTTGGTGAGGATGGCGTGGGTACACCTTTACCTGCCCAGGTGGCCCACTAATTACTTGCCTTACCTTAGTAAAACCGACTTCTTACTCTTAACCCTTTCCTCGCCTCTCTCTCTCTCTCTCTCTCTCTCTCTCTCTCTCTCTCTCTCTCTCTCTCTCTTTTGTAATGCCTGCTTGCTTGTCAAGCTTTGTAAGTCCCTATTGCCACCGATGGCAGATGAATATTTTAATTGCCCATCAAGTACAAGCTTTTTAATTCACTGTAAAGCAATGCTTTCTCTCCAAAACCCAGCGTCTACCAATTTCATTCATGAAATACAAGCCGGGTGGCTTCTTCCAAGGGGGATGCCGAAACTCAATGGGCCGATCCTTGCGTTACCTGCGTTACAATGAATCATTACTTGGCATTACCCTTAAAGGATATTTCCCAGCAATTTAGGCAGTTATTGGGAAAAAAAAGTAAACAAAATTTTTTTTTTTTACTGTATTCTGGAATGATTACTATGAATGTTATACGGACGCGTGTTAATTCAATGTGCTCTTGCATGCATTTAGAATCTGTCAAGCTCAAATAGACGGCTGTCTGTGGATTAAAGGACAATAAGTCACTTAGAAGTGAGGTCTTAGTAAATTATTCGATTCAGGTCGCTTGGTACAATGCTTAAAAAGCAGTTTAAAGATATCTGTCCCCGACGGCATTATGGGAGAATTCCCCGTAAGGGGGTAGTGCCGTCAGTGCACCTCATTCGGTGTAACGTAGGCATTAATTAAGGTTCTTTGCAACGTCCCTTCGGCCCCTAGCTGCAACTACTTTCATTTCTTTCACTGTACCTCCGTTCATATTCATTCTTTTATTTTTCTGTCCACCCTCTCCTAACACTTGATTCATAATGCAACTGCTTTGAGGTTTTCCTCCTATTACACCTTTCAAACCTTTTACTGACAATTTCCGTTTCAGCGCTGAATGGCCTTAGTTGCCCCAGTGCTTGGCATAACGCCAAAAATCTATATAAATAAAAAATTGTGGGAGAATTGCCTCAACAAGTTCGAAAACAAAAAAGACTGAATGAAACCCTCTCCTATTTTCAGACGACACATATTAGTATTATGAAAACATTTCCTATACAGAGTTATTTAATTGGAACAGAATAAAGAACTTAGGCCAGCGCTGAAACGGTAATGGACATATGGTGTACAGGAGGAAAACCTCGAAGCAGTTGCACTATAAAAAAAAGTTAGAGAGGGTGGAGAGTCTGATGGAAGAAACAATATGAACGGAGGTACAGTAATTAGAACGAAAGTGGTTGCAGCTATAGGGGCCGAAACAACGCTGCAAAGACCCCTAAGTAATGCCTACAGTGCACCATGTGAGGTGCACTGACGGCACTAACCAACCTCTACGGGAGAGTGATTTAAATATCAACTTGACAACCGCCATGAAAATAATACCTAGTTCCAATAACAGGAATAATAAATGACTTCAGGGATCAGGGAGTGGTAGCCGAGTCTTTGCCTTATTTTAATGTGTGACGCGTAACTAGAAAAAAAGTTCCCAGGTAAAGAAGGAACGGGGGGTATTTCCCTAAAACATTTGCTTGAACACACGAACAGACTTAATAACTATTTCCGTTTGGAAGTGGGAAAAGAACAAGGGGCGATATATAAATATACGTATAAATAATTATTTAGAATATACTGGTCACTTTTGACAAGATACGTACCACGTCCTTTTTAATAACCGCAATGCCCTTGTCACTTCGCGATTTCTTCATATATATTTAGGAAACGTATGTTCACTATAATGCCCAGATCCATAAATAAACAAACACACTATATATATATATGATATATATATATATATATATATATATATATATATATATATATATATATATATATATCTATAGATTAACTACATATACATATATGTGTATGTAAATAATACTTTTATACGTATACATACACTGTTAATGGAGAAATTAATGTGAAAATTTAAATAATAAGTAAATTTTAGAAGATTAAGAAGTAAATGATTCAGTGTAATACATTTATTCAACAAACCTCAAGCTCATAGGGGACAGTATATTAACCTAAATGTTCGCGCTGCTATGTACGTTCAGGGGGCGCGCACACACACACACGCACACACACACAACACACACACACCACACACACACATATATTATATATATATATATATATATATATATATATATATATATATATATACACACATACAATTGTGCGTTATTGTATTCCGTTGGATATTACGAATGTCTCGGCACTATGCTTCTATACAATACAATATTTGAACTTATGTAATGCGCTGTTAAAAAGATTTTTGTTTTTTTTACAGTTTTTCTGAAAGTTCTATATCCTCCCAATATGTAGACAGGACTGTCAAGAGAGAAATAACATAACAAATATTTTCAAAAAATTTCTACCTTCTCCCCTAGCAAGATAAGACAATCCAGACCACTACATTGAAGTGAATACAGAATCTACCTGTATAAATGACTGACTAACCACAATATTGGACAAGGATGACATAATTGCCAATTCGTGTATCTTTTTTTTTTTTTTGAGGGGGGGGGAAGAACTGATACTGGAAAGAAGTAGAAACCTGAAGAAATTTAAAGTTATTCTCTGTAGAAATTCTTGCACAATAAACTATACTCTGTTTTTTTCCATCTGTCCATCCGCCTGTGATGATTTCGCATGGTAACACTGTGTCCCGGGCTTTAAATAGTTACGTTATGTGTAAGTTTTAGGTAAAATAAAAGGATATCTGGGTGTACATTGCAACTGAAAGTCGTTTAAATAATTTACTGTATGCGAATTACACCGTTAATATACGAAATAGGATATTATTTAAAGCCCGGGACGCAGTGTTACCATGCGCAAATACCACAGGCGGATGGACAGATGGAAAAAAACAGAGTATAGTTACAATATAATTATTATTATCATTATTATTATTATTATTATTATTATGAGGCAATTTATGTATCTCTTTCTTTCGCATTCTTATCATCTCCAAGAAGAATCTACTGCTTTTTCGAGTCTTACTTCAAAATATCACTTCTAAACGAGAATAACCCGAGTTCTAGAGCTACTTCTGTGCTCCCTCCCCCAAGCTGCTGGTATTACCATTTCTCTATTTTTCCTTCTAAGCTGACAAAAGAGTCCCACTTCTCTGACTAATAGACTAGAATAGCCTTTCCTACGTTTCTTTGAAATCCTTCGTCATCAACTCATCCGGGACTGGTCTGAATTTTCCTCATTGCTGCCTCTGATCACTTGTAAGCTGCTTCATGAGATTAAGACTTGCTTTTAAGGTTCTTTGCAGCGACCCTTCGGCCCCTGTAGCTGCAAGCCCCTTCCGTTCCTTTTACTGTACATCCGTTCGTATTCTCTTTCTTCCGTCTGACTTTCCGCCTTCTCATCGCAATTGATTCGTAGTGGAATTGCGAGGTTTACCGCATCTTACGCTTTTCAAATCTTTTCCCTGTCAATTTCTGTTCCAATACTGAATGGCTTCATGGGTCCCAGCGCTTGGACCACCCGCTGAGACCTAAGAGGTCACTCAATGCTGAAAGAGAAATTGACATTAAGAAGGTTTGCAAGGCTAACAGTTGCAGTTGTACTATGAAACAATTGTTAGAGAGTGTGGAAATTCAGATGGAAGGCAGAGAATATGAAGGGCGGTACAGTAAAAGGAACGAAAGGGGTTGCAGCTAGAGGCAATGCAAAGACCTTTAAGTAATGACTACAGCGCACTACGTGAGGTGCACTGACTACACTACCACCCAACACCAACACCCCCCCCCCCCCTCCTTTATTGGGAATCCCCGTTTCAGAAATTATTATACTTCATCGTAAAAGGATACGTATACCCCGTGGTAACTTCTAACGTCACTTACTGAATTGGATAATCCTTGAATGACTTATACGAACCTGCAACAGCGTCCTGTTCTAACTCTGCATAATATGGTGCTAAATACCATTTCAATAAGGGATTCGTAGCTCTATGAATAACACAAGGCTGTTTATATCTTTTGTCCTTTATGCAAATCCTGTCTGACTAACTCACACGCTGTAAACATTAATCTTATTTCCTCAAGCTACGACTGAAGTCACTACCAAAATCACAGCCTTTTCTCTCTCTCTCTCTCTCTCTCTCTCTCTCTCTCTCTCTCTCTCTCTCTCTCTCTCTCTCCAGATGTCGGTCGGAATATCAATGACTGTCCAATTTATGGCGGGAAGAGGCATCGGATGGACGAGATAAGAAGTCCTTACAAAAGACGCCATTATTGTGACCGGGGAACTTGAGAAAAGTGAACTGCCCACTTACTGGCATGACCATTTGATCAGCTTAAGCGCTTAGATGAGGCCTCTCCCCACTGCCCGCCTCTCTCTCTCTCTCTCTCTCTCTCTCTCTCTCTCTCTCTCTCTGCAGAGGAAATATAAATCAAGCGTTGAAGGTTCTATTCATTAATTAACAAGGCTGTTAATCCCGATCACTTTTCGTGCGAGATAACCGAACTGTTTGTTTCTTTGTTTGTTTGTTTGCATGATGTTTTTACGTTGCATGGAACCAGTGGTTATTCAGCAACGGGACCAACGGCTTTACTTGACTTCCGAACCACGTCGAGAATAAACTTCAACCACCAGAAATACACATCTCTGACCCCTCAGTGGAGTGGACGAGAATCGAACTTGCGGCCACCGAGGTGGCAGGTCAAGACCATACCAACCAAGCCACTGAGGCGCTGAGATAACCGAAAGATCTTGTTACCGATTCCTGAAGTTGTACCGAGTTCGTCTTCCAGACTGATTTTTCAGACTGCGGTTAAGTTCAGAGCGGGCAGCAGATAATAGCTGAGATGCATCAGCAGAGGCTTTCATATAGTTGGAATTAAAATAATAATAAAATAATAATAATAATAATAATACTTAGGAAGCAGACCCTCTCTCAAGCATACTTTATTAAAAGTAATGGCTACTTTAGCAGAGTTACACTTGTACAGATTCTTCTCTATCTTCCGAATAGCGGCTTTTTCCGTGAGACTTAAACAGGCTAGTAGAGCGCATATAGAGTGTCAAAATCGGTGTATTGAAATCAATCTATACACCGATTTTGACACTGGCTCTACTAGCCTGTTTAAGAAGCACGGAAAAAGCCTCTATTCGGAAAATAGAGAAGAATCTATACAAGTGTAACGCTGCTGAAGTAGCCATTACTTTTAATAAAATAATAATAATAACAATTTTTATTTTCAGCTCAAGGCCATATACATGGAATATACAGAGAATAGAAAATAACATACAGTCTAGATACGTAAGATAACATGTTAAAAAGAAAAAAAAAAGATTAATCGGCAATATCCATATCTGCTGTCAAAATAATGGTCATAATGTTTAGATTGAGCCGACATAGTCCTGGCCACGTCAGATTTTTTGTACGCAAGGCTGACTTTACTCTCACTGGATTACTACTAATAACAATAATAATAATAACAATAACTTTTGAGTACATGATGACGGCGGATAATCATATTTCTTAAAATTGTAAAATTAAATGGAAAATACTGAACAATTACGGAACGGAGTGTGTTGCCAAGTATTAAGGTACTTAATAGTACATATCTGTGTCATATACTTTTTATATATATATATATATATAATATATATAATATATATATATCTATATATATATAGATATAGTTTATAATTAAACAGGACACGTTAACTGAAGCGTTGCATGGAATATTTTTTAACTTAATACGAACTGAAAAAAGCGTCGTAAAACCAACCATGCGAACGTTATGATTTTATAGGCACACATTTATGTATTTACAAAAAAAAAAAAAAAAAAAAAAAAAAAAAACAAAAAAAAAAAAAAAAAAAAAAAAAAAAAAAAAAAAAAAAAAAAGGCCATGAGTAATGTTCCCGTCTGACTTGGCACATAATGATCAATGATTCAAGTGGCTGTTGACCTTCGCTGACCCGATGGAGGGTAGTGGCTCTTTTAATTGGTGTCTCGCCTCGGGGATAATGAAGGACATAAAGAGAGGCACTCCTCCATCCCTCGCTAAACGAGTGCCACCACAGCGGCGATTCTCTGCCCACACCCTCGCCCAGCGTTTGCAGATGGGGAAGAGAGAGAGAGAGAGAGAGAGAAAGAAAGGAGAGAGAGAGAGAGAGAGAAAGAGCCTGTTCCCAAATTGCTGGTCGGGGGCTGCAGCTCTGAGGATCCAAATGATGTAATGGACACTGTCATTGCTGAGAGATTAGACGATCATGCGCGTCTTAGTGGTGAGGGGGAATATGTAAATGTGAGTGCCACACACACACACGACACATATACACACACACACAGATTGATTGGTTGATTTATGACGACTGAAACTGGCGTCACACCATATAGGTTACTGACAGTCGTAATAAAATTCAAATTGAAAACTAAAAAGATAAATGATCAAATTTAAAAGGCGTTTGTATAAGAAATGCAATATAATATATATATATACCTATATATATATATATATATATATATATATATATATATATATATATATATATATATATATATATATATATATATAGTGCGTGCGTGTATATATGTTGAAGAAATATAGTGTGTGTGAAGAGAGAGTTACAAGGGTTAGGATGCCTCAAAGACTTGTTAGTCCATCCGAGGAGACACCGTGCGCTCACTTATCTGTAGGAGGCAGGTTTTACTGTGCATTCGCAGTGTCCTAATGATTTTGTCTAGCTTTCTTTTAAACTCTTCTACACTGCTGCTGTTTATAACCTCTAGTGGCCAGTTTATTCCACGTGTCAACGTATCTTGTATGTAGAGAAGTTCCCACAAAGGGAGAGAGACGGAATCAGAATGCCGGTATTTCAACCGCCAAGTGAGATAGCGAGTGTATAACTATATGAAGTGGTTTCCAACCTATTGGGCGCGCCTCCCTGGAGGGGCTCGAAGGGCTGCCGGGGCGGGGGCGCCAATGCTTGATGAAGTGGATAATTATATCTGAAAACTAATAAAATTATGATGGAATTCAGATTTTCAAAATACTGAGAAAATATTTCAGATATAAATACTGAAATTTAGTTGTCTAAATATATAGATTTTTTTTTTTTTTTTTTTTTTTTGGTATTTCAAAATTCTATATGAAGAAATTAATATATATATATATTATATATATATATATATATATATATATAATATATATATATATATATAATATTGTGAATTATTGACATATGCCGACTATGCTAGTAGATTGCAGTATTTAAGGAAGGGGGGCGGGGGGGGGGGGTTGCAGAGAATGTGCCATTCAATCAAAGGGGGGGGGGGGGGGGGGGGGGGGGGGGGGGGGGGCGGCGAATCGAAAAGGTTGAAAAACCACCACTGTACGATATGTCTCGTCTCTTCCTTCTTGAAGTCCAGAATCGCCGACTGCACGGCGAGCATCGCCCGGTTCCACTAATCAGGCAAAACCCTTCTCAATAAGTTTTAAGGTCATGCATTGCTCGTTCCTACCGCAATTGTCAACTCGGCAATTTCAATCGTCCGTCTGAATGGAGGGAGAGTTGAATAGGCTCCGGTAATTGGCATCTACGTATGTCAAACGTGGAATATAAAATTGCCCCGGATTTTCTTCAGCTTCCCACGATTATTCAGCGGTTACTGGTGTGTGTGTGTGTGTGTGTGCGTGTGTCCGTCTGCAAGAGTCAGTGTCCCTTCAGAAGAACTGTGGAAACTCCCATCTGATAAAAATGTTATTCAACATCGTTTTTATATGTTAGAAAAATTAATATTCATTAAGAACATCTTGGTTATGTAAATGATGTAATACAAAACCTTCACAACACAATAAAAAAACTATCACAACCTAAGACTTCACTCATCAAGCTGTATAGCTACTTGCTAACGCATACACACACATATATACATCTGACATTGCAGTCTTTTTTTCCAAAGCAATATTTACCTATAATTCTCCTCGACCCATATGCCTGACTATGTGCTCTCCTAATCATTTATCTCCTTATGTATCTTATGTCTCACCTTATCTGTCTGGTCATCTGACAGCGTTTAAACCATCCACCTCACCCTCCAGTACCTACATATGACCTTTACATGCATCCACAACAAACGATTCTGTGTATCTCGTATACATAATGTGCCACACAGTTCCAACCTAAGTTCACTCTGTGTTTGTATTTTCCTTTTACTATGCCTATACATAAAAAAAGAGAGAATGCTGTCCCAAGATAACCAAATTTTACTATTCATGACTAACAAATATCTTTGAACAGGTAAAGAAAAAAAAACAAGTTAAGTATATCTTAGTTTAACCAGACCACTGAGCTGATGAACATCTCTCCTATAGGGCTGGCCCGAAAGATTAGATACTTTTACGTGGCTAAGAACCAATTGGTTACCTAGGAACGCGACCTAGAGCTTATTGTGGGATCCGAACCACATTATATCGAGAAATGAATCTCCTCTAATTACCAGAAATAAAAAAAAATTCCTGATTCCACGTTGGCAGAGTGGGGAATCGGACTCGGGACTACCGTAATCGGCAGGCGTGCACGTAAACCACTCGGAATCGAACTCGAGACTATCAAACTGGTAGGCGAGCACGTAAACCACTCGGAATCGAACTCGGGACTACCTAACCGGTAGGCGAGCACGTAACCTCGGCGTTAACTGGACTTAACGGTGGCGGCCGTACTCGTGACTCGCGGATACCGAATCGGTAGGCGAGCACGTAAACCACACGTCCAACGAGGAACCATATGTACAGGTAGGAAAGGTATAGCTATTTTAAGCGCTCTGAAGAAGCCAATTTCCTGAACTTCTTGTAGCACACAGCAGGAGACAGAGAGAGAGAGAGAGAGAGAGAGAGAGAGAGCCTAGTATTTACATCTTGGTTTAATGTCTAGGAAGGGAGGCTGTACTTGGGTTAACTTGGCGGAATTCCGCGACTGGCTAGGTTAATGAGAGAGAGAGAGAGAGAGAGAGAGAGAGAGAGAGAGAGAGACGAACATGTTTCCCTCCGCTTCCGGAGCCACGGAGTGACGAAGTGGCTTCCCTCTTCGTGTAATTGTGAGCTATTTGTCGTCATGACGTGACTAAAAGCTGCCCTCTTCGCAATCGGTGCAAAACGGCAACGTCGATTATTGGATATAATAATATAATATATATTACGTATTATATATATATATAAGCCTCAGTAGACGGAATGTCACGGTCGTGTCGACATCCTCCTTATATACATCAGTTTTCCCGAGGTGAAGTCTTGATTCAAGGAACACTTTAAGCATGAGTTTTTTCTTTTTTAATCGCTTGAGTGTGCGCACATGTCCATCACGCTGGAAATAATGGCCCGCAACCTCCTTTTTTTTTTTTTTACACGAAGGATGGGTGGGGTTGGGAACCAACCAAGCACCGTGCGGTGGGTGCTTCTTAGGTAAATCACACTAGTCATTCTTTAAGAATTAAGCATGAATAATATATATATATATATATATATATATATATATATATATATATATATATATAGATATATATATATATATCTATATAAGATATATATATATACACATATATATATATTTGCTCTACGATTTGACGGAATGATGGAATAGCTAAACTTGAAACATCTGGGAGGAAGCGCACTTAATCAAACGAAGTTAAGTCTTCAGTCTTACTGGAAGCACAGTTATCACAAGAGAATAGAATAGAATGGAATATACATAGAACTCAGGCCAAAGGCCAAGCGCTGAGAGACCTACGAGGTCATTCAGCGCTGAAAGCGCAAATGACAGAAAGATGGTTTTGCAAGGAGTGATAACAGGATGAAAACCTGGCAGATGCGCTTCGAAACGGAAGGTCTGTCTCACTGACAATGAAAGAGAAACGTTCTCTCTCTCTCTCTCTCTCTCTCTCTCGAATGTGAGGTTACTGACCAACATGGCAACTTCCCTGCAGAAAGGGGGAAGACGCCAAAGTAAACAAAATTCAAAGCAGAAAGCGCTTTTCTCACATCTCTCTGCTTGACCCCTCCACTGGCTCTTCGCTGCGTTAGATACTTGCCCCCATAAATTAGGCTCCCTGACTTACAGCAGTTCACTTATCTCTCTAACTTCATCACATGCATCCAATTCGCAGGCTTTTATAACCTCTCTCTCTCTCTCTCTCTCTCTCTCTCTCTCTCTCTCTCTCTCTCTCCTGTACTCTTAATCTATTCCTCCAGTTCTATCAGCCAGGAGTTTAGGCCAACGGCCTAGCACTAGGACCTAAAGAGGTCATTCAGCGCTCGAAAGGAAATT
>NC_087212.1:69593765-69601265 GCF_015104395.2 Macrobrachium nipponense | reverse complement strand
TCTTTGTCCCCTTCTCCAACCCTCACCCCCTCCCTTTCTATTTTTTTCTCTCTTCTTACGAAAAGGTGAGTCATCCACTCCGCTGCAATTCAAGAGAAAATGAAGACCCCTTATCTCTTTAACATGCTTCGTTCACCAAGAGCAATCCTTCGGACCTCTCACACCGCGCAGGTAATCTTACCGAGAACACTGTGACGTCCTTTGGGAAAAAAAAAGAAAAAAGAAAAGGGACGTTTTGTAAACAGGAGTAGAGTCTCTCGTTCCTCCAACCGACATTCGTCAACAATTTTCCCGACGCTGATGCTCCCTACCGAGAGAGACTGTAGTTTATAGAGTATGTGCTGCCGTGAGCATATATAAAACTAGAGTCACTAGATGGTGATCGTCTGGTCTCTTTCATGCTTACAAAGTTACCAGTCTGAGCTGCTTAGGGTAGAGAGGCCGTGATGGTAAGACGACAGGCTAATAAAAAAATAAAAAACTAGGCAAACGGTTAAGCGTTCGGCAAATGGGTTTTCTTGGTAAAGCAATACATTCACCCTTAGTGGTCTAGATCTGGGATTAGTTAAGTCACTGTGTGATATAAGTATCGAACGTCCAGGATTACAGCGAGTCTATCTACACTGCTTCTCAGTGTCACTTTCTAAGCAAAATTCTTGAATAGTGACCCGAAAGGGTTAAGTAGATTTTGAAGGGAATAAGGTAAGGTTCGGGGAATTTTGGTCAAAGTATTAACTTTACAAATTCATGGAAATGAACGATCGGTTAGTTGTGTGCACTGTGGTCAGTCTGCTGTGTCTCATAACGATTAGGAATAAAGCAACTGGAAGAAAACATATACTATACCTAAAGGCTGTCGTCAAGATTGATAACTGGCATTACGTCATGGAATTTTACGTGCATTACTCAATGAATTAGGAAGAGGACTAACAGTTAGTTGATGTTGTCACAGGGAGCGTGGCATATTCATATCTTGGGTTGTGAATTGGATATTGTTTGGACAATGTTCTTCTTGTCAAAACAATGACAACAAAAGACAATAGCAGGTTGCATTTTAATGTAGTGACAGAGGAAACGCAGGTATCTCTCTCCTACTCACCGAGAGAGACGAGAGTAGTAGGAGAAGGTGGGTAGCGCTGCTTTAGTAAGAAGATAAAAAAAGAAAAAAATTAGCAAACGCATACTTCTCTCTTTTTCTTTCAGAGTGAATATACAGAAGAAGGATCATGTGATAAGGATCCCTTCGGAAGCAGATATTAATTTCTCATTTTAACTGGACACTGAAATCGCCAAGGAAAACATCACTGGACAAGTTATTTTTGAAGGCAAAGAAGAATAAAAACAAAACAGAAAGGGGATAAATGCAATGCCGGTCGTCTAATGGCAAGACGAAAGTTATTTGCTACATTACACAGTGCAAGAAGACTGCAATATCAAGGAAATGTCAGATCATCTGAAATGAACCTTCTGGATAATCGTGCACAACATGCTAAAAATGACATAAGACATCAGCATTGTGGTATAGAGTATTAAAAAAAATTTACTTTTCATGTAAAACGATTCACATAACTCACATCGCGAGTCATGGCCCTAATTATGAAACAGGATACACTAAGACTCTTAATGTAATTAAATAAGAAAAAAAATTACTAATGAAAACCTCGCCTATTACCATCAGTCTTTCGTCATGTTGACAGCCATGGGATTATATTCATTCCAACACGGTTCCTTTCGCAAACCGAAAGAAAAAAACATTCGCATCGGAATGCTAGATGATTCCCCCCCCCCAAGCGGGGACCCATCTCCTCCACCCTCCCACCCACCCATTCCCGCGCTTTTTAATGTTGGATTGGAACATTACCTGACGGATGACTGGCATTTCAGATACACCCTCCAAAGGACGTCTTCTGCGCTGACGTTCTTGTGTCAAAGAATAAGATGAAAAGCCGGTGACCGTCTGAAAAGGTCCTCTATTGACACCTTCCGCGCTTGCCCATCGGTTACTATGGGATATGCTTGCGCTCGCTGACACTTCAATGCCCATTTCACACCATTTCAACCAAAAGACAATCGTAACTTTTAATACGCACACACACACACACACACACACACACACATATATATATATATATATATATATTATATAATATATATATATATATATATATTGCGTGTGTTTGTGTGAATAATTATCACATCGCCTGATTCATAATTTGGCTACGTTCGAATTTGCTAACATGGTAGAGGGGGTTGGATATCGATTCTATAATTACGAATACCCGAAGTTCGACGGTGATTTGTAAGGTCGGAATCAGTATAAAGTTATAACTTCACTTGTTAGCCGAATCGATAACGTCCCTGGCGTCATGATTTCTTTTCTGTCCGCTGGGCGTTGGTTCGAACCCACGAGACGAGAGGACGAAATTATCATCAACTGAAAAAATTCCACTTTGGTTTACATATATGAAAATATATTAAATCCGAGGCAGAGTGAATTAGATATTAAAAGACATTTGTAGCTCGAATAATAGATAATATATATATATATATATATATATATATAGATATATATATATATATATATATTATATATATATATATATATATATATATATACAATATATACGTATATATATATATATTATATATATATATATATATATATATATTACAGAGCCTCATTTGAATAGGATAGAATCTAACGGAGATTTTATATGTCAAAAATTATAAACTTTCACCAGGACTTTCTGTCCTTATCATCTGGCAAAAAGCATATAACTTTTTTTTAAATACTTAGGAAGCAGATCCTCTCTCAAGCATACTTTATTAAAGGTAACAGCTACTTCTGCAGCGTTACACTTGTAGAGATTCTTCTCTATTTTCCGAATAGCGGCTTTTTCCATGCTACTTAACAGGCTAGTAGAGCGCCTATAGAGGTCATGATCAAATACAGATTCAAAATTGGTGTATATATTCGAATTTTACACACAAACTATGATACCATAGTCATCAAAGTCATTAACGATATCTCTCTCTCTCTCTCTCTCTCTCTTTCTTGAAGCAAGCGAGCTTTCGTCTGGAGCTGCCAGACTTCCTCGGGCTGGGAAGCTGAGGGTGGACTGATCTCGGAGTTGTTGTTTATGATTAAGCTGACCTTGTGTCAGCACGGGCTCTTGCTCACAGAGCAGCCCGTAATAAAACCTTGGAGTGGTGTCCGTCCTCCTTTATATTATATTTGGGGTTGACAGCAGGGGGTCTGCCCCATGCTGATCTACTATTGGCTGGTGGCGGTAGGTCTTCGTTTTCATTGGTGGCTTGAGCCGGGTCTCAACCCACTTTCCCAGCGTTGATGGTTTAAATGAGATCTTGTTAATTGCATTAATGCACAAAACAATGTGCAAGAAAGAGAAAGAAAGAGAGAGAGAGATATTTCTACTGACGTGTGTTTTATTGAGAGTCGTGACGTATGTCTCCCTGTGTGCGCATGCGTAATCTCTCAAGGTAGTGCGCATTCAAAGCGTATTCCTCTTTCTTGCTAGAAACCTGACGCGATTCATTTGGTCCTGGGCTCCACCGACGAAGATTCCCAACTCTCAAGACTGAAAACAACTTCTCTATAAAGTACTGTATTTTGTTGTTGTTGTTGTTGTTGCCGGAAGAATATAATTTCGTCTCTTTTTCGACGTCATTACAGTTAGCTCCAAGATGCTCTTAAGAAGACTTTACGTTCATCATATAATTATGGAACATACCATGGCACGCATCGTAATGTGCGATACTGAGGGCTCACTCTCCACTTCCTATCACTATTATTACATACAGAATACTGAGTTGAATATAACGTTCTTCGATTTGTTCTTTCTGCCAAAATCAAATCAATTGTTGGTTTTGCCGTCACTTGATAAAGGGCCACAAAAACGCCCTCACGAGGACGTCAGCGTGTTTGGACTAAGATTGAATAGGACGTTATACATGAATCGCTTCCAAACCAAATAAAGTTGCCCTGTTATTCTGTTCTCGAAGTGTTAAGAAACAAACACACGTCAATAAATATATGAATAATAAAAAAATAAAGATCGTCATCTGACCATATTTTAAATCAGAAATGTTACAGAGGAGAGCAGAATTATGCTTCTGTATCCAGTAAAGTCCAAGGGACCTGGGAGATGACGCATCACCGAAGGAGAGAGAGAGAGAGAGAGAGAGAGAGAGAGAGAGAGAGAGAGAGAGAGAGAGAGAGAGAGAGAGAGAGACTCACGCAGGGGGCAATTCGAAGCCACAGCACAGCATTACCTATTGCGTGTCATACTAAGTTAATCTGAACAAGGGATTAGCAATAGAATGACGAGGGGTCTGTGTGCAGATCCACCACAATCAGTCGCCAGTTGTTCCCTGGGGAGGGTCGGTGACGTCACGTTCTGAGTACACGAGTTTGTCTTGCAAACATAAAGCATCATTTTTGATTGACGCATGAAGCACACAGAGTACCCTACTTGTACTACGTCCAAGTTCGTGCGGCCACCGGCAGACAGGAGTCTGTGTTACTCTACGTCCAGAGAACAAAAGAGCAATCTACAGTGCATACCGAGCAACAATAACTGAATAGACGTACAAACACACACACACACATGAAAATTATTCCGCGCGGCTGTGCTACTGAGCTTGAAGTACGGAGTGAACCATTTCGAAGCACTTTTTTTGACACGTTGCCTGCTTCAATCTTGCCAGCAGATGATACCCCCGTGTAAAATATCATCAGTGCTCGTGTGTGTGTGTGTGTGTGTGTTTGTGTAAGTATGTAATTGTAGTGAATGCATATACGTTTGCATGTCACATATTCATATAGACTTGTTATGCTATGCACGTATGCCTGATTGTAACTCAACAAAGTAGAAGCAGGTTGTTCTAAATTATATATATAACACAATTAAGTACCCAACATCTATATCAACAGATTTCATTGTAATAGCGAGAAGATATACGTTTGAAGAAGGATTATTACCATCGTGCACTGGGTATATGACCACATATTACTCACCGAAGTTTTTTAAATGTATTTATTTAAAACCATTCAGGAAAAAGTTCTTAACCACAAGGCATGGTGTCCTTGGATGTACCAAGGAATTACGGTCTATGACTGGAGATAAATGCGATAAATTTGAACACTTTCGGTGACACTTATTCCAAAAATATTTGTAGTTAGCCACAACATCTCTCTCTCTCTCTCTCTCTCTCTCTCTCTCTCTCTCTCTCTCTCTCTCTCTCTCTCTCTCTGGTTATAACAATTGTTTTAGTACGCTAGTTAACGATACCGTAGTACCCGTAGAATGGGTGCCCAGGAGGATATTTATGGAAATATCTATTAATGCCTCTTTCCATAATACGCGTCATATCACAATACCCCATACAAAGACCTGAAGAAATTATGTAAGTTGGATACAAGCTACAGTTACATATCCATTCATGAAACGGCCTATAACAGGTAGACAGACCATCAGCAAAACCCCACTTTTCACGACTTCTTGAGAACCGTGAAGCAGACAGATAAGGTAACGTTCCGTGAAAGAGCGTCTCTCCATTCTTCGCCGTCAGAATGAGAGACAGAATATTCCCGTAAAGCCCAATGAGAAAAGAATGCCATTCATTAGGCGAAACTCTTCATAATGAACTGTGTCATGTGAACATCCGCTCTCTGCTACAACTGGCGGGATTTGCGAGGAGGAGGGTCGTGAGAATATCATCAACGAACGGCCGCGTATACACCACAGCATCTCTGGCAATTATCTACAGAGGGGGGAGGCGCGTGTCCAGAGATGCTGCGGGCTGGATTAGACAGAGATTACGACAACATCATTAAAAGGACAAGACTGACGAGATTACCGATTCGAGAGCAAATTTTGCCACGGCAGATGTCATGTGACTGTGCAACTCATGCTTAAATGCCATAGATGAAAAAAAAAAAGGGGGGGGGGGGGTAGGGGGGACGTCTTGGGGGGGGTTAAGAGATTAGAGGCCGATACACATTTGTTCAATTTTGTGTGCTTCTCGTACGATACGTGAAATAACTCGAGCGAATTAACAGAGAGGGTCCGTCCTACTTAAGGGAATATTGCACGGGTCTCTCTCTCTCTCTCTCTCAAGACAACAAAGTTCTTGCGAAACTTGGACGTAGTTTAGTAGTTTCTTATCAACACATGGTACCTAAGACGTTCCTGCCTATTTCACGAAAGGCTCACCATACGAAAGTTTGGCATCCCTGTCAGGTTAGATGCAATTAAGCGTAATTCTCTTTGAGAGATTGTTAGTCCTAAAATGCTACATACCCGACTACCCGACAGTAGTGACGGGGTAAGATATATATATATATATATATATATATATAGATATATATATATATATATATATAATATATATATATATATATATATATAAGCGAATACCACAGGAAAATGATAGGCAGAAAATCCAAGCGCTTTCGTCTTAATAAGACATTATTGTCAAGGTGATTTTTTAAGCATAATATATCTATATTTATATATAAATAAATTATATATATATATATATATATATATATATATATACATATATATATATTATGTGTGTGTGTCATATTTTATTACCGTGATTCTATGCCATACATCGAGCTACAACCGTCCTTTAATATCTAATTGCTGTACCTCGTGAATTCATATCATATATTTTCATTATGTTAACCGAAAGGGAATTTTTTTGGGCGATAAGAAATTTGTCGGTTCACGGGCGCGAACCATCGAAACCAACAAATTCAGGACGCACAGTGGCGGTGTGGTTTAAAGCTTCACTGTACGCCCTGATTTGTTTGGTTCGACGGTTCGCGCCCGTGAGCCGACAAATTTCTTATCGACTAAAAAATTCCCTTCGGTTAACATAATATGAAATATATATTAATTCCGAGGTAGAGCGAATTAGATATTAAAGGACATTTGTAACTCGAGTATATATATATATATATATATATATATATATATATATATATATATATATATATAGTATATATATCACATATATATAAGTATATATATATAATATATTAATGTATGCAAATGCAATACGTACGTATAGTTGTAGAAATACAACTATCTGTGAAAGCAGGAATTGAACCTCGTTTGAACGAGTCATTCCGGATCATGCAATCTGGCCGGTACAACAGGCGTGTTAAAAAGAAAGAAAAAAAAAAGAAAAAAACTCTTCAAAGGGACTAGCCTGAGGCAGCCTAGCGCTCGCACGCCCAAATTTTCTTTCAATTCAGGTCGGGAGCGACGAAACTGATACGAGAAATCTGCGCGGGCGAAAAAGCTGACAATCAACGCTCGCCGATCCTGGGAGCGCGGGACTCCGACGACTGAGATGACGACTACACAATCATCGTGGGTCGTAAGACTTCTCTCTCTCTCTCTCGAGTCGTTATAGAGGCAGTCATTTCGACCTTCTAGATACGACCGAATGGCGGAAGGCAGAGAC
>NC_087212.1:69583765-69588765 GCF_015104395.2 Macrobrachium nipponense | reverse complement strand
GGGAGATACAGGGGGGGGAGGGGGTGTGCCAGCACCCAGCATGGCGTGCTCATCACCATGACTTCCCGCAAGAGAAGCATAATATCTAGATAAACAATAATGAAGTTGCTTATTCATCATGCATCGCATTATGGCGGGGGACCCCCCCCCCACAAACCCCACCCCCCATAAGTGAGTGTTCGTGAGTGCGCCACTCGAAAGAATATAAAAAGAAAAAATTCGGAATTTTGTTTTCCCGGCGTCCGATTTGGTCATTGGCTTCTCTGGGGGATTCAAAAAGAAAAATAGTTTCGTGCGATGAACTTTA
Source organism: Macrobrachium nipponense (assembly GCF_015104395.2). Taxonomy (NCBI): domain Eukaryota; kingdom Metazoa; phylum Arthropoda; class Malacostraca; order Decapoda; family Palaemonidae; genus Macrobrachium; species Macrobrachium nipponense. Next base: position 69,588,458 of record NC_087212.1, on the reverse strand, counting down.
CACTAGCAATGGTTCTCTCAGACGCTAACGACTTTGGGGGGGGGGGGGGGAGGGGGGGTGGGGGGGGGGGGGGAAGGGGGCGGTGAAAGCATCCGCTTTATGTTTTGTTATGGCCCGTCTCTGAAAGGCACACAAGAGGTGTCCACTGGCACGGCATCATCCATCCCCTCCCCCATACCACAGCCACCTCCAGTCCCATTAAAATTATAATACCCGCCCCTCTTCGCTATCACCCCCATCTAGGATTGCTCTTTTTCCTTACAGTTCTCCCTCTTTCTTCCTGTTATGCATTTGCCCGCTTGCTTTTTAGGCGCCCGCATCCGGAGCAGCCAATTCGGGGCTTTCATGTCGCCGAATTTTCAGGCATCAGCTCATTGTGCAGGATGAATTATGGCCGCGCTCTTTAAATATATAAAAATCGAGCTCTAACAGGCGCAGTCATACATCCGCTGCGCTGTTTAGTCTTATCTTGAAACATAACTGCATCACATCATCTCGAAACAACAAACAAAAGCGATGCGCCTTCGGCACTGTCTTTATTCGGGAGAGAGAGAGAGAGAGAGAGAACGAGTTGACGCTGAAAAAGCTAGCTGGTTGGTATGCGCCTTATCCAGGCTCATTGGTAAATTGATAAGCGGTTCGTGTATGGCAGTCAGTCCTCATTAAGGATATCCCCCTATCCCACATAATACATTACGTGCAGGTGATGTGAACAGGTCCTCTCTCTCTCTCTCTCTCTCTCTCTCTCTCTCTCTCTCTCTCTCTCTCTCTGTGCGTATAGTACGTTTAGTTAAGGGCAATATCCAAGCTATTATTGTGTCCTAAATTCAAACAGGTATATTAGTGATGACTATTACAAATATACGTCTCTCATATATATATATATATATATATATATATAGATATAATATATTATATATATATATATATATATATATATATATATAATATAGTGTGTGTGTGTGTGTGTGTGTGTACGAAGACAGGTGTCCAGCGTTGATCACCCCTTTATGCTCCCGATAAAAACTAACAAACCTTTTACTGCAAGACAGAAAAAAAGATTTTAAGGTCACTGGGACAATTCTGTCCTTTGCCCTCCTCTTACAGACGGGGTTCCTTCCTCCGTTAGTGATACTGTAACAAGAGAAACACCTTCCGTCACCTCATGTGACTGCTGAACAATATATACCTCTCTGTTGACCTTCATCTCAAGACACACACTATGCCAAGTCTCGTGGTGCCTACCTCAAGTTTCTTGCTCTCTTGTCGCGTATCATTATTCGCGCAGAATTGCAATGTCTGCGCCTCAGTGGCGTGGTCGGTATGGTGTTGCCATGCCTCGTGGGCCGCAAGTTCGATTCTCGGGTATTCCCATGGAGGTGTGAGAGATGTGTATTTCTGGTGATAGAAGTGCACTCTCGACGTGGTTCGGAAGTCACGTCAAGCCGTTGGTCCCGTTGCTGAATAACCACTGGTTCCATGCAACGTAAAAACACCATACAAACAAACTCACAAACAAGAATTGCAATGTCTCTACCGTTCATTTCATCCCCAAATTTCTTTCGTCCCATTCAACGGAACAGAGAAGAAGAGGAAGAAGAAGAAGAAGAAGAAGGAGAAGAAGAAGAAACGATGGGAGTGAAGACACGAATGAGAGGACGGTTCCTCCCCCATTCCCTCTCCCCTCCTTCCCCTGTTACCCAGAGCCTACCCTTCCCGATCCTCGGCCTCTTTGCTGACCTCCTCCGAAATGGACATGGCGTGGCAAGTTCACCTCGGGTGCTGACTGTTACTAATAGGTGTAGTGAGGCGATATACATCACCCTCAGAGCAGCCAGGGGCTCAGAGTCCGTTTGTTCCCCCCCTGACCCAAACCCGCCCACCCCCGGAACACCACCCCGACCCTGCCATTCATTTTCCATTTTGGAGCTGCAATATATTATAACCAGTGCTGGAGAAAGGCGGCCAATTAAAATACCGGCCCTCGCCTCCTCCCCCCCCCTAACACCCCATTTTCCCAGTATACCTCCTTCCTATACTACTGTTACTACTGCCCCCTACTACTTCTGGACTCCTTATCGAGCTTTTTTTTTTTTTTCTTTTGTGCTCCTGCCTGCACGAGAACGGGTACTTCGATACTTCGATATGGAGTGAGGACTTCGCCGACGTTAGTCCTCGTTGGAGGAGTGGTTTTCGTGCTCGCCTACCGATTCGGTAGTCGCGAATTCGATTCCCCGCTCTGCCAACGTACAATCAGAGGAATTTATATCTGGTGATTAGAAATTAATTCGTCGAGATAATGTGGTTCGGATCCCACAATAAGCTGTAGGTCCCGTTGCTAGATTACCAATTGATTCTTAGTCACGTAAAAATACCTAATCCCTCGGACCAGCCTAGGAGAGCTGTTCATCAGCTCAGTGGTCTGGTTAAACTAAGATGTACTTAACTTTTTTTTTTCCTCGCTTGACGGCGATGCCAGTATATATTTCTCTGGGGTCCTAGCTCCTTTCATCCGCCCTCGTTCTCGTTCCTTTAGGCAAACTCCTCCTTCGAGATCCTTCGGATAAAAGAAGAAGGATACTCAAGTGTAGACATTTCTATCTTAAGAAAACTGACTCGCTGCAGAGCCTTCCTCTCTGTGCCTATAAATCAAAGTTCGCGCTTTACTCGGGTGGGCATAGTGGGTCATTCCTTTCGTGTCTTGAATGACTTGACGGACTGTTGGGGGACGTCACCGAATGCTAAAAGGATTGGCTTTGGAGTCATCACACTCGCACGCACACATTAATTAATGAATGGCTTTTGCGTCGACTCTCAATACGCGCCCGGTGAGATATCACTTCGTGAGAGGATTTCAAAATTCTATGGAGGATGTGAGAGCAGCGTTTTTGCTCGTGCTCTCTTTCAGCGATGCTCTCCCGGGCTGACCTTACGACAGACAACTATCTATTCGACACAAGTAACTACGTGGCTCTCTCTCTCTCTCTCTCTCTCTCTCTCTCTCTCTCTCTCTCTCTCTCTCTCTCTCCAAAGGATTTTTGAAATCACTTTCAGGACGTAACTTGGAACTGAATTTAATCTTTGCTGCACGGATGCCGTTTTCTCGCTTTTCTGCATACTCTCTCTCTCTCTCTCTCTCTCTCTCTCTCTCTCTCTCTCTCTCTCTGTGTGTGTGTGTGTGTGTGTGGTCCTTGATGTGTGGTGTGTGTGTGTATGTGTCTGCAAAGACTTTTTGAAATCACTTTTAGGACATAACTTGGATCAGGATTCAATCTTTGCTGCACGGATGCTTTTCTCTCTCTCTCTCTCTCTCTCTCTCTCTCTCTCTCTCTCTCTCTCTCTCTCTCTCTCAGAGACTTGTGCAAGAGGTGGACGGCTTTTCCACTCGAGAGCCTCCTAATATGCCCAGCATTAATATGGCAGCAGAGTCGCAACGATTGCTTCTTTAAAAACCAGAGACTGTCCTCTTGACAGACTAATGGTCGCAAGATGCGAAAGTAAATAATACATGATGATGACACATCCTCGGATGTTTGTATAGCCTCCTGAATTGGCGTTTGGGGGTCCGGCGCTAACTCTTTTCGTATTCGCATCAATAATACTCATCTATTTGGTGGTGGTGGCGGGACGAGGAAAGAAGGAAGGGGGTGTGTAGGGATGCAGGTCATTCTGATCGGAAATTGTGACTGCACATGTCACACTGGCCACTTACGGTCATCTCTCTCTCTCTCTCTCTCTCTCTCTCTCTCTCTCTCTCTCTCTCTCTCACTCACAAAACACAGTCATTATCATAGATCAATAAAGGTGGAATAAAACACATATCAAATGATTAAGTTTCAAGAAGAATGACCACTTTATTTACTTAGGGCTTCATGCTGATGCAGCAAAAAAAATAAAAAAAAAAAACCTGTTGTTGGACTGCAATATCTGCAACCTGTCCTTATGGGGGATTCTGGTCAATATTCTTAACATAAATTATTTAGAAGGGGCGAAATGAATTCCTCAGAGGAATTTTATTTTAGAGAACTGAAATCCTCTGCGGAATCTATTGTTTGTGAAATGACCATCTTTGGGGAATATACTATCTGACAAAAGGCCGTACGCTGAGGAATTTACATCGGCAAAATGATCTCCTTTGCGGAATTTTCGATCTGCCAAATGACCTCCTTTGCGGAATTTTCGATCTGCCAAATGACCTCCTTTGCGGAATTTTCGATCTGCCAAATGACCTCCTTTGCGGAATTTTCGATCTGCCAAATGATGATGTCCTCTGAGGATTTTATATTGGCAAAATGACCAACTTTGCGGAATTTTCTATCTGCCAGATGATGATGTCCTTTGAGGGATTTTATATGAGCAAAATGACCTCCTGTGTGATATTTTATACATGCAACAGGATATCCTCAGAGGAATTTTACATTTGCAAAATGATCTCCTTAAAGGAATTTTATATTTGTGCAATGATAACCATTAGAAAAATTTGATATTTGCGAGGTAACATCCTTTGGGGAACTTTATATCTAAGAAAATACCTCCCTTGAGGAATTTCATATTTTCCTTATATAATAAACAATAAGAAGCATTACGTTTCCATTCACATCTGCAACGGAACTGTTGCGCGCTATGCAATATTTTGACTTTCAAGTTCCGTGAGGATTATCTCTCTCTCTCTCTCTTCCAATAGGCTTCATTC
>NC_087212.1:69578765-69581265 GCF_015104395.2 Macrobrachium nipponense | reverse complement strand
AAAAAGCAACGGACTTCACCCCAGAACCTGTGCCAAAAAGATAGAAAGAAAGAGAGGAAGGAAGGAGGGAAGGAAAGACAGAATAAAGCAAAGCCGCCAACCCGACCAAGAGTTCGTCCGTATTCGCTGCCCGTCCTGCCCACTGCATGAGGAGAGGCGATCTGTAACGAAGGCGTCATGAATAACAAGTATATCCTCGGATTCATAACTTGCAGCCGTGTCATGACTCATGTCGTCCGCCTTTCAACATTCCGCTCGACCCAGGGCGACGATTTCCGACGTCCTCCCTCTCCCTTGTTGAGCGCCCCTAGGGGCCTGGAATGTTCGTGTCGAGACTCGAAAGCCCATCTTCTGCCTGCCTCCAGGTGATGTCTTCAAAAGCACCTGCATCGGTGGAGGTTGGTACGACGAACACGGGACGCGGCATCTCTTTGGGCGAAAGCTCCCACTGATCACCAGACCCATTTTGACTTCGCTTGGAATGGAATACGAAACTTAAAAGAGGCCGAAGGTCAAGCGATGGGGCTTATGAGGTGATGCAGCGCTGACACGCAAACTGACAGTGAAAAGGTTTCTCAGATGTAACGAGAGGAAAACCTCGCAGTTATTACTATTATTAATAGAAAAATAGTTTAACCAGGCCACTGAGCTGACGCTCAGCACTCATAGAGCTGCTGGCCCGAAGGATGAGATAAAATGCCAGGTCTAGGTCAAAGGCCAAGAACTGGGACCAAATAGGTCATTCAGTATGATAAAGAATAAATTAAAATTAAATAAAAGACTGCACCGAGGCAGGGGCTCTCATACTAAAACACACACAGGCACTATGAAACCATTGTAGGAGAGGGTGGAAAGTAAGACGGAAGAAAGAAAACATGAACGGAGGTACAGTAAAAAGAAATGAAAGGGGACGCAGCTAGGGGCCGGAAGGGACGCTGCGAGGAACCTTAAATAATGCCTACAGCGCACCGGGTGGGGTGCACTGATGGCACTACCCACCTTACGTGGGACTTGGCGTAGATTTGGCGACACTCCCCTCTTTAAGAAGCCATTCCAGTTTCGTCGGGGCATCGGATCGTTGTTCTCCTGGAGGAGGAGGAGCAGCGTCCGAGCGAACTGGACGGACCAGGGAGACCTTTACGTCCGAGAGAGCAAATGGAGGCGTCGCTTCGCCCCGTACTTACGGCGGGATTAAGCTCATCAGTGATTACTGGGTCCACAGTTACGCCCAGCAGATATTATAACCTTGCAGAGAGATGATACTCAATACGAGCTGATATTTACAGCCGAGATAATTATATACCCTGCGTAATAAAAAAAAAAGGAGAGAGAGAGAGAGAGAGAGAGAGAGCGCAGCCTCTGGTCAGTCGATTGTATCATCTAGCCAGAAAGTAGTGCTATTTATTTGTTTTCGAATTCGCTGCCCTTTGAGCCATGCCCTCGGCGGGCTCTGTCGTTACTCGGGAGTTTATAATTACGAAAGTATTTCCTTCTTGACCTGTAAAGCAAATGCCCGACCGAAACAAAATTCCGATTTGTTAATATTTAACCCGAATAGAAGTAAATTACTTTATTTTTGCGGTGTCGCATGACAAGTGGTCAACAGATGAACTTACTACATCTAATACGCTGAAACATGACCCCTGAAGCACTGTGTGTGAGAGAGAGAGAGAGAGAGAGAGAGAGTCTTTTCCGCACCGTTTGGTGGTATTTTGACTAAAAGTTTTCGCCACTAACCCCTTGACAAACGTTTACACGATGGGTCATGGAGACTTCGTCGAAGGTGAAGTGAAGTTTTACCTGGAATCGTCCTTAGCTAATTGAGCGTTATTTGCTCTCTTTAGCCGCTAAATAAATAAATAAATAAATAAAATAAAATAAAAACAATGAGTACCTAGAATATGACGAAAACATTCTTTACACAGCGGATGTGCCCAGACACATCACCGGTGCTCCATGATGTGCAAAGAAGAAAAAAAAAGGCTAAAAATTAAAAGGGAGAGAGAGAGAGAGAGAGAGAAAAAAAAAAGCATCAGGCAGGCATCCAAATCAGGCCGCGCCCATAAACATACGCGACAGGATAATGTCAGCGCTGACCTCGAGGTAGTAAAGTTATAATTAACTGGGATTAAAAAATAAAAAAAGTTCAAAAAAAGCAAAAACCACCAAGGGAGGATAAGGGGGCTGATAGCGAAATATGCAGAGAGAGAGAGAGAGAGAGAGAGAGAGAGAGAGAAATTTCCTCCTGTAATATCCTTAAATTCCCTTTCCTCAACAAGGAACGTCTATAGTCAGTACACGTTTACATATGCACGCACATTTGTGCCTGTATATATAAAGGTCACGGCTGACGCAATACTTGTTATTTAGCAACGCTTGCATGTTTCTTCATCTTTAAACTCAAGTTTATATCAAGATACATAAATAAAAAGTAACTACACACAAACACACACACACACATAATATATATATACATATATATATATATATATATATATAT
>NC_087212.1:69538765-69573765 GCF_015104395.2 Macrobrachium nipponense | reverse complement strand
TATCAAATATATAAAATTACAGGCTTACGTATTTATACTTTCTGCCACTTTCTACCCACCTCCCTACCAAATCTCTCTCTCTCTCTCTCTCTCTCGTACTTGCATGCATGCGCTCTCATATCTAAGGCATATTATCAGTCTTCCGCAGATACAGTGTACGCCACAGGGACGGGTTATCAAATTATTTTCGACGTTAATTTTGCACGACTCCCAGCTTCCTGTCGTCGTCACATCAGAATCGATCCCCGTTCCTAATACGTCAGCAACTCTCACAGCGAAACAGACAGGTCTGGTAAATTCAAAAAATAAAAAATAGTTTTTTTTTTTTTTTTTTTTTTTTTTCTTTTAATCTGCGCGGACTCTCGGGGGTTGGGGTGGGGGTGGGGGTGGGGGTGGAGGGGGTGGTGGCGGGTGTTTGGAAGAAGTGCATTCAGTCTCCTAGTTTTCCAGAAGCTGCAAAAATAACCTCAAAATCAATGACATGATAATCCCCGCTTTGCAATTATAATAATCATTTTTAGATATTTATAAAAGTTAGTTAATTAAAAATAAATGATTGACATCGGACCTTTGCCCGTTATGATATCAAAAATAAAAGCACAAAAAAGATTAAAAAAAAGTGAGCTGACGATCAATCAAAATCCCCCCAAAGTAAAAAAATAAAGCCCCCCAAAAAAAAGAAAGAAAAAGTGATCTGACGATCAATCAAAAATCAAAAATAAAAGCGAAAAAAGAAGAAGAAAAAATAAAGTGATCTGACGATCAATCAAACAACTGCCCTTAACTACAATTGTCATATGCACCGTTGTCATATAAGTCTGCAACACTCTCTCTCTCCCCTCTCTCCTCTCTCTCTCTCTACTCACACACAGATGCTGCGATGATTATTCCTCATCTTAAGAGGGGCCCCTTCGCCGTTAGTTTACATGAAGTCAGTTGGTGTAGATAGTGGGAGGAGGAGATACGAGTGGGAAGCTCTAATGGAGAGTGAAATGAAGAGATGGAGACAGAGGAGGGAAGGAAGGAAGGAAGGAAGGAGAAGAAGAAAAAAAAAGAGAGAGAGAGAGAGAGAGAATGCGCAGTCAGAATTTCAGGTTTTTTTTACTCTGAATGACTTAAGGGCTTTGCAGATATATATATGTGTATATATATGTATATGTAAATATATGTGTATATATATATATATATATATATATATATATATATATATATATATATATATATATATATAACTTATTCACGAAGTAATGGAACACGATAAATGTATAAATAAAGGCAAATGCTACTAAGGAAAAGTTATTTAACTTTTCCTTCGTGGCATTTGTCTTTCTTTATATATATACATTATGTATAATATATGTTATACATAATCACTTAGGTACACAAAAACACATATTATGTCTGTATGTATGAATAAAACTACAGTAATAATATTAGCATAACTATTCTAAAATACTGAGCAATTCCGTTTAAGAACACTAACTGAAAGTCTGTCATTCGAAAATAATGATAAAATCAATAAATCTTAAGGAAAGACAATATTCAGATAATGAAATAACTGACTGACTGTTTGACAGAATATCAGAAGCCTGTTTGCACTAATCGCGCTGAATCTCCCTCTCTGACGCTGTGTCTCCGGAGACGTTGGAGGTTGCGCCTCAAGACATTAAAGCGACACCTTCTTTTCTCCTAAGCAACGCCTCCGCTGCCGCCCACGCCGCCCTTCTAAATGAGGCGACGGCATTATCCACCTAAGAGCAATTGGTGGTGGGCGGGATCAAGTGGGTCTACGGGGAAGTTTCTTCGGCGTGGTTCTGAAACGCCAAAGTTTCACGGAAGACCCCGTTGTTTTTGTCAGTCTGTCAGTCAGTCAGTCAGTCAGTCACCCATTGACTTACTGGCAGCGACAGCCACGTCCCTCTTTCTTCCTGAGGGCTGTTTCGACGTCGTGTCGCCGACGCGAAGACAAAGGTAAAAACAACGATGAAAGCTGCCAATGGATTCTGCGTACGCCGTTGACAGAAGAAGAAGAAGGATGAGCAATAACGCATAATCAAGGCGTATTGCGTAACTCGAATCAATTTCGTGTCAGCCAAGAAGCATGATTCTTCCTCAGTCTTCTCTTGCTGCTGCTACTTCATTTTCTTATTCTTCTCATTCTTGTTCTACTTCTCCTTCTCCTCCTTCCTTTAGAAGTGTTGAAAGAACATCCTGTGGTAGATCATGAAAGACATTGTTATTATCAAATAACAACAACGCTAACAACAGAAATGGAGAGACGACGTCATTTCCTGTTGAACTCTCTCTCTCTCTCTCTCTCTCTCTCTCTCTCTCTCTCTCTCACGAAGGGAGCTGGTTATCAAGAAGATGATAATAATAATAAACCCCTCCAGAGGTATCGAGTGTTTCGGCGGCGTTGCTGGTTGCAGGGATGACTGGCGATGACGTCACGTCACTCACATGGTCGCCCTTCTGTGGGACACTGAGCTGTCATCGCAAGCCACATGCTTTTACCGAGAGGGTGAGGGGGCAGGACAAAAGGGAGGAGGAGAAGGGGGGAGGGGGAAGAAGAAGAAGAAGAAGAAGAAGAAAAGGAGGTGTTGGTTTTAAGAGACAGCAGCACCTGCTGGTCATCCTACGATACCTCCTGCAATCCTTGACAGTTCAGATGATGACAGTGCAACTTCGCCGTCATCGTCTTCATGAACATCAAAGTCCTCATGACCATCATCGTCTTGGGTAGCTTTGAATGACGGTATTGCAAAAAAAAAAAAAAAAAAGAAAAAAAAAAAAGCTGTGAGAAATGAGCGTGGTTATTTACAAATACCTGTCACGCTAACTGATTAACTTTATTTTATACAGCTCGACTTTAAGGACTTCAAAATCTAGATAGAAAAAGAAAAAGAAAATAAAAAAAAAGTTAGAAAGAGTCGTATATTATTCTTATGAATATGCTTATGATAGACCCTTCGCGAGATATAACAATACATATTACTCTGATCTTATTATATTATCTGTACAATATACATTTATATTGTATATATATATATGTGTGTGTGTGTGTGTGAGGGTATATGTGTATATATATATATATATGTATGCGTGCGTGTGTGTTTGCGTTTGTGCATTTAGGTATGTGTATATATATACAAACACACACAGTATTTACATATCTATTGTCTTATCAAAGCACCATGAACACCATCTAACGTCGACTGAACTTTTACGCTTGGCTGCAATTTTTTTTTTCTTTTTTTTTATCATCATCAAAAAGTACTAGTTAGCATTCTGCGATCAGAAAAACCTCACCTCCAAAAATAAAAATGAAAAAAGTACTACCCGTCTGTTTTCCGTCTCGGATTTCCAAATCCACCCAATAATTACCATTGTGACGATGATAGTATTATTGCGATGATGATAGCAATGCCTTCAATGAGCCCCCATCAACATCCCCACTTGAAGTTTCGCCATTATAATTCCATCAAACCCGCCAAGGCGTGGTCACATTCAACTCGGAGCGGGCGCAAACAGGACACAAACAAGCAAGCAAACAAGCAAGCAAGCCGACGCCGATACTTTTATTGTTATGCTTATCAGTGGCACCAATTTCTTCGTCTGCTTCGATCAAGTCACCTCGTCGGAGATCTTGCGCCTGCGCTCTTCTCTTCTCTCGTCGGATGTATCCATTCCTGCATGCATAAATGCTTGCATCAAATGTGGATACATGCATCTAAAAAAAAAAAAAAATGTTGATGCGTACGTCCAACCTGGGAAATAATGACGATGTCAACTTATTTGGAAGTAATACCCGCGTTATACGACAGAATTAATGTACTGCTTGTCTGCCAAACCGTGAATGAATATTGTATGTCGAATGGCATTATAGTTGCGAGGAATAACAATCGTTTTCTGACTCAGAAAAAGGGAACCATAGTCCTCCTCGTTCCGGTGTTCCCTTAAGTTCTCGCATTTTGAGCACAGAACACAGTAATACAGGACAACACGTAATCAGCACCCTGTGAAGGTTACAGTTCTTGCCACAACCTGAGCACATACAGCCATATCACAGAGTCCTTATTCTCCACACACACATACACACACACACACACACACTGACGCACAAACAGAGACAACCTTGGAAGTTCCTGCAGCAAGAAAGGCAGTTCCCTTCATTGTCGGGACTTTTATCTTTGGAACTGTTGCTGCAAATGATGGTTTTCTCTCACAAACCGACAACAGCGAGAATGCAAGAAAACTGAGCGAAGTCATAAGAATGTTCTCGTTAACGAGCAGACTCCTTTTTGTGCGAGCGACAGTGGGATAAACACAAAACAAAAACAAAGTTACCCTCGGTGGCCTTCGATTGCAATGGAATCATCACTTGTGGCTTTCGGAGTGTCTGGAAATTGTCTTCGTTCAGTTCTTACTTTTAAATCATATTCTGAGGATGTCGCCTCATGCCTATAACAAGTTTGCTTCTCGCTAAATGTGCGTGTCGTCATGCACTCATGAATACAGTAGTGGCCGTTGCGCAAAAGACTTGGGGACACAGGCATAAATGTCCGCAAATCATCTGGCTGAGATTTGCCGGTGGAGGCGCGCTGGCTGGCCATCTTGGCCTTCGTCTTCTTATCGATGAAGCTTCAAGCAGATTTCCCATCACGGAACAGCAACAGCATCAACAACAGCAACGCAGTGTTCTCTGGTGCTTGTGTGCATGCAGGAGGGGCGCGATTAGTCCTGCCTTCAAGCGCGACGTAGATGGTGACGGTGGGGCGACTGTTTTATATTGTAAACATGATTGCAGTGGGTGACAACGGAAGAGCTCTGCTCTTTGTTTCTCTTCTCTTGGGTGGAATTTTTCTAACGAAGCACTTCGTCCCTTTGTCAAGTGGATTTTGATTGCTGGTCGAAATACTGTACTGCCGCGAGTCGCTTTCTCATATCAGAAATGACAACTACAATGAATTCAACCTGTATCGTCCACACGCCGACAGAGGAAAAAATGTATTCTTTGAAAACACTTGAGATATCATTTGCTTACGTTCGTAATCTAAATAAATATCGTAATGCCAGTAGGCTGGATTCAAGTAGAACGTGAGACTGTTGATGACAGGTACTTGAAAACCACACAGAGAGAGAGAGAGAGAGAGAGAGAGAGAAGAGATGAGAGAGAGAGAGAGAGAGAATCATAGTTTTAGATTTCCCATCATAATAATATTTCCGATCTCCGCCTCATGATCAACTCAGCCCTTTCTACCAAGACGCTTGAAAACCACATACTTCGAGTCTTTAACCACACCTCACCCCCCCCCAATCTCCTGAGTCCCACCCCCTTCGGTTTGAACTGACCACCCGTTGAGTATCTTTGACAAACGTCCTCAGTTGTGGCAGGCAAGAGTCGAAGAGGTTGGGGTGGGGGAAGGGGTGGGGGAAGGGGTGGGGGAAGGGGCGGGAGGGTGGGGACTGAATAGGAAGAGCAGGGGGTGTGGAGTGTCATGTCACTTCTTCAACACTTGAAAGTGTGGATGACGGAATGGACTCAAAATGTGCTAAGTCTGAGTGCGTAACCTTGTTCGGATTTCTAGCAAGCAAGCAAGCAAGACCCCCCTTGACTTAGATACCTAAATGTCTCCGTGACAGGCCCTGGGGGGGCCCTGGTATTTGTGGTTGAGCAGGTGACAGGAACTGCTTTCACGCCATTGTTCGCGTTTCCTGAAGCCCCAAAATGGTGTTTTGTAGAACAGTTTTTTGGGGGCAAAATCATTAAATAATTATACACTTAACGTCTTGGAATCTAAAGGCGAAAATGATCAAAATCTGTTGATTGTCGTCTGTTCTACCGAAAGACAGAGAAATAAAAAGTAATGAAAAATTCAAGTATAATCTCTAGTTATACAGATATATAAATAAAGGTGATGCTCCGTGGCATCACCTTTATTTATCCATAGCATCACGTTTTATGTACTTCGTGATCAAGTTATTCAAACAGATATATAAAAAAATTTCAATTTACGAAAATGATGTCCTTGAAAAAAAAAGACAAGGGAAATGAGCAATATGCAATTTATGCTGCTGGTAAAAAAAAGAAAAAAAAACAGCATTTAATCATTATGACGTCGACCAACAGGCATTGTCGCATTCCTTGGCAAACAGTAAACAAGATTTTGCAACGAACAAAGCAATAATCTAAACAACTACCATTGTAGACGTCCGCAAGACTTGGATAATGGCGGACTTCCACTTATAAAGGGCGAAGATGACGACGATGTAGCGGGTGCCTCGGATTATTTCGCTGTTACACCGCTGCCCTTTCTCAGGTGTCTCGCATTCTTGGACCTCTTCTGTTTTCAGGTGTCGCGATCAATATTAAGGTTTTGTTCGAGAAAGAGGCGCAAGCAAGCACGTCACCCTCCCCCCCTTCTCTCTCTCTCTCTCTCTCTCTCTCTCTCTCTCTCTCTCTCTCTCTCTCCACAACTTATCACTCGTTGAGATCGTGTCAATTTGTGAAGGAGCAGGAAAACCTGAAACTTTTATTACCGAAACATTTTTTTTTATCACACTCGTTATTCCACCATACTATTATTACCGAACAAGTTATTACCGAAATCATTGTTATAATACTACGCTGGTTATTTTACCACGCTAGTTTTATCAAACTAGTTATTTTTATCTATTTTTATCATACTACTTATCCTAATAGGGCTTTGATCCCCGAATATCGAGACACTGTTAATACTGAAAATCATCGAAAGAGAGAAATTATCGTTTCCTTTCAGCTTAAGTGGGGTTGTAAAAGGTCCCTGTGCCAAGTCTCATCCTTGATTTGTCAGTTTTCAGCGAGTCTTTTGGCATGAAGTTGCGAGACTCATACCCTCGTCGTTAGAATGCTGAAGGCCACTGATACTGCCACACACACACACACAAATATATATATATATATATATATATATATATATATATATATATATATATATATATATATATATACGAGGTTGTAGTAGAATCTGCTGGTCATTGTTCGTTTCCCGCTACCGGACATCATGATTTCTTTATTATATCTATGAAGTTGGATCTCGAGGCTTTGTTGCGACAAGTGTACAAAAAATAAATAAATTAAATAAATAAATAAAATAGGAGCAAAGAAGTTTAGAAGTTACGATGGGATTTGTGGTTATTTCATTTACTTAACACACACACACACACAATATATATATATATATATATATATATATATATATATATATATATATATATATATATATAACCTTAAAGGAAGTGTTTATGGTTGGAAGCGGCCTTCCTCCTCTCTTCCCAGGTAACCTTACTGACGTGAGAAAGTAGATGTAATCCGATCATTGACCACGTTGAAGAGCGAGATCCGTCAGTGGCAGTAGTGTGAAGTGACGGAGAGAACCGAAGGGGGAGGGGGGGGGGATGGATAGAGGGAGAGAAGAGGAGGAGTCCAGTCAGTGCCCATGCCCTCTCTGGCCCTTCGAATAAGGGCGTCCGTTCCTCCTTCGGCAGGACACGGAGTTTGTTATGACGCTAGAGGAGGAGGAGGAGGAGGAGGAGGAGGAGGACGTCGACGACTGAGGACTGAGGTCTGAGGACGAGTCGCCTCTCAGTCCGTCCGTCCGTCCGTCCGCTCTGCGAGTCTCATTGTACGTAAAGGCGGACATCCGTCTGCTCGCTTTGCTTGCCTTTGCTTTGCCTTCTAACCACGTCTACCACACCCCTCGCGTCTCTCTCACCCCTCACCCCTTCCTACCCCTCTGCTCACAAACATGCACACACACCCACACTCTCACCCCAGCCTGATAGAGAGAGAGAGAGAGAGAGAGAGAGAGAGAGAGATCCGTGGCCGGGCATACGACGACGTCCGACTATGCCCACCACTAGCCTCCTCCCTCCTCCCTCCCCCTACCCAGCTCACACACACCACCCGTCAAGAGGCAGCTTCCCTTTCCTCTCCTTCCATTATTATCATTATTATGCCCCTCTCTCTCTCTCCCACTCCATTTCCAATCGGCGACGCTTCTTGGGCATTCGGGGCATCAATGCCCCGCCAAACCAGTCGCCTTCAATTCAAGATGATATTTACACCGGCTGATTACTTGCAATGGCCATCATACCCATTATGACCCAACGGACCCCCCCCCACCCCCCCCCTTAATCCATCTTCTAGGAACCCTCTACACCCCCCCCCCCCCGCCGTTCTCTTCTCCCCCTTCAGGCGTTAACTATCCTACCCTATGAATCCTGATGCATTCTCCTCCTCCTCCTCCTCCTCGCCATGACCGCTTTCCTCAGAAGATACTTGTAGTACCACCCCAGAAGAATCCCGCCAAATACCCCTTGGGACTCCATTTGTCCCCGAGGGCGGAAGGCTTCTGGGACGGGGGGGGGAAGGATACGGGGGGAATGGATAAGGGTTGGGGGTGGGGCGGCGGAGGGAATAAGAACAAGAACAAGAAGAAGGCGAAGAAGAAGGGAAGGAAGGAGATGGGAGAGGAGGGGAAAAGGGGGGGGGGGGTGGGGGGGGGGGGGGGGGGCGGTATCGTCGGGGCGGAATGTCCCCGAATGAGATGTAGTGCGTACGTGCGCGCATGCCCAAACTGGCTGTAACAACCAACACATTGAGAATATATTATTATTCTACTCTTGCGAGTTTTCTTCATATCGCCTCCAGAAGGCTTCGCCTTTTGCCATGTTCTTCTGGGCAGCAGCCTTTCTTCTTCTTCTTCTTCTTCTTCTCTTCTTCTTCTTCTTCTTCTTCTTTTAGAGCTATCTCCCAGATCGCAAGATTCTCGAGTTGTAGCCTTGATCGTTGCTGCTGCTATTATTATTCGAAACCCTAGACTAAAAACCTTTAACGAATACGAAACTGACCTAGAAATTCTGGAGAGAGTTAACTGTTATCAGCCCGAAAAGACACACACACACACACACACACAACAGCCCTGTTGTTTTTACAATTCGCAAACCTGTTCGAACGCATAAAACCTTGACTGCATTCCACTTTCTGAATATAAATCCAGAATGCAGCTCTCCGCAATCTCTGTTTACGATCAGCATGATGTATACCGGCAGATTATCTTGAAAGGTAACAGACGCCTTGACTCTCTCTCTCTCTCTCTCTCTCTCTCTCTCTCTCTCTCTCTCTCTCTCTATATATATATATATATATATATATATATATATATATATATATATATATATATACATATATATATATCTCTTAGTACTTGATAAGGTGGGAATGGTCAGTCCACCGAAATATAGTCCTTAGCTTTAAACCAGTCTTTTAATGGGCTTTTTACTACTTGAGACGTAACCTGTTTTAACAGAAGAATTTATATATAAATATAAATATATATATATATATATATATATATATATATATATATATATCATATATATATATATATATAATTATATATATATATGACGCTAACAAGCACTATTCGCCCAATAGTTGGGCGAAGGACATGTCTAAGCCACCTCTAATTACACGATGAACTTCCATGCTCCCCGATATAGTTGACCGTCATATCAATACTCATGTCCGCATGGTAATACAGAGACTGCATTAGACTGACTAATCTCGCTTGACCATGTAGTTTCAGTCTATCTGATATCTAGAGCTTATTCAGCATTTATATTTTGCCTTCTTTTTAGCCTCTCAGTAACATCGACCGCAAGTGTTTGAAAAATTCTCATGAATTTAGTCTCTATCTGTTGTTAATTCATCCTCGTCCTTTCCGTTTTTATATCTGTTTTGAGTTCCGCCTCTAGATATATGATGCACCCTAAAAGCAAGGTTTCTAAACCTTCGAGGTTTTGTTACCACACAAATACAGTGATGGCCTAAGCGCACTCTTCTACACCTACCAAAAAGGCTCATTAACATTTCCTCAAATCTACACACACGCACACACACTGAGCCACTCACGTCATTTACGATCCATTAAGTCTGTACCTTCTGTCGCCCTCTCCTTTCTCCAGAGACTTAAGATACCTATATACTCTTCACCAACCTTCTCCATTTTGTACACGAGACGAAACCACCACAAAACGCTATATCCATCTTTGCATCCGGGTTCAACCTTTTGACAAGTATTTTTCTATCTTCATTTATCACCCTCTCTCTCTCTCTCTCTCTCTCTCTCTCTCTCTCTCTCTCTCTCTCTACATATACTGCAATTCTCCAGAAAAGCTCCCACAGTCCTCCTTTCTACTGCACTCACAATTCGTCCTTATCGAGAGAGAGAGAGAGAGAGAGAGAGAGAGAGAGAGAGAGAGAGAGAGAGAGAGAGAGAGAGAGAGAGAGAGAGAGAGAGAGAGAGATTATGTCAATAACACCATATCCAACTTAGGTTTCCATGGCACTCCTCTCCTAAACCTTGCATATGATACACATTCCGCAAATCATCTCTCTTATCCTGCCATTACCATTTACACTTATCATCAAATGCCAATAAAAATAAATAATTCCCATTCTTCCACTTTTTGCACTCAGTCGTACCCTATTTAAAAAAAGCCTCTTTTTAGCACTTACGAGAAATATTTCTGAGAGAAAAAAAAAACTGAATCCTGCGTTGACAAAATTAATCAAAGTCATACTTCCCTACTTTGCATAATTGGATTGGTGTCCTGCTAAGCACGTTTGGACACACGGATCCTTGTGTTTTTATGAGCTGAGTTGAAAGTAGAATTTAGGCCAAAGGCCAAGCACTGGGACCTATGAGGTCATTCAGCGCTGAAATGGAAATTGACAGTAAAAGGTTTGAAAGGTGTCACAGGAGAGGGTGGAAAGTAAGATGAAGAAAGAGTATATGAAAGGAGGTTCAGTAAAAGGAACGACAGTGGTTGCAGCTAGGGGCCGAAGACACGCTGCAAAGAACCTTAAGTAATGCCTACAGTGCACCACATGAGGTCCACTGATGGAACTACCCCCCCACAGGGCTTGTTTCCACGGGGGCTTGTTTTTATATCAGGACAAGGCCAACTGTCTGAACGTTCAGTTCTTTGGAAAGAGGTGAGCCCAACTTTTAAGAATAAATAGTCTCTGTAACAAAGCTTAGATGCGGAGACTATTTCTGTCATTTTCTTATTTCTATCCCACTGAAGGTGAATGAGACGTGAAAATGCGCTTTCAAAAACATCATCTTCATGAAGTTTAATCAGCCATCAAGAAATGTCAGCTGTAATGCGACATGATCACACACAGGAGGCCGAGGGTATATACAGGTGGCCACTTTCCGCCCAACCTAGGAAGGCGCCCCTTACGCGCTGAGAGACTGTCTGCATATCAGATAACACATCAAACAAAAAGGTCTCGTCTGCCGCTTCCGTGTCTACGCCGGGTGAACCCACAAGAACGGCAAACTCGGTACGAGGGCGATATCGCGTGCATGCGTGCTTGCCATTCACGAAGCGCTCCTGCCGCTCTGTTCTGCATGACGGTGAGCTGCTGCTGCTGTGTCAACAGCCACCTATGATCGGACCCTTCAGCGAAAGAAGGGGATTCAACACGCCTCCTGCAGCAGCGGTGGTGTTTAGACGGGCGGCGTCGGGGCTGTTAACCAACGGCGGCACAATAGAGGAGAAAGACCTGATGATGGCTGTGGGTCTTTGACCCGACGTCGAGTCACAGTATTAATGAACGTTCCGCGGTACCGTCCACTTCGATTTTTTTTTTTTTTTTCTTTTTTTTTTTTTTTTTTCCTTTTTTTTTATGTCAGATTCTTTTTTTTGAGGTGTTGGATTTTTTTTTTTTTTTTTGAGAAGTGTCAAATTCTTTTTTTAGAAAGTTTCAGAATTTTTTTTTTTTGAAGTGTCAGCATTTTTCGAGAATGTCAGATTTTTTTTTTGAGAGTGTCAGATTTTTTTTGAGAAGTGTCAACATTTTTTTTTTTTTTTGAGAAGTGTCACATTTTTTTGTTTTTTTTTTTGAGAAGTGTCACACTTTTTTTTTTTTTTTTGAGACGTGTCACATTTTTGTTTTTTTTTTTTTTTTGAGAAGTGTCACAAATTTTTTTTTGGTTTTTTTTTGAGAAATGTCGAATTTTTGGGGGGAAGTGTCCAGATTTTTTTTTTGAGAAGTGTCAGATTTTTTTTTGAGAAGTGTCAGATTTTTTTTTTCTTTGAGAAGTGTCAGATCTCGGGTGGTATGAGATTGTTAGTTAAGTATATCTTAGTTTAACCAGACCACCGAGCTGATTAACAACTCTCCTAGGGCTGAGCCCGAAGGATTAGATGTTTTCACGTGGGTAGAAACCAACTGGTTGCCTAGCAACGGGACCTACAGCTTATTGTGGGATCCGAACCGTATGATATCGAGAAATGAATTTCTATCACCAGAAATAAATTCCTCTGGTTCCTTAATTCACATTGAGGTCATTCAGCGCTGAAACGACAACTGACAGTAAAATATTTGAAAGGTATAACGGGAGGAAAACCTCGAAGCAGTTGCACTATGAAACAAGTGTTAGAGAGGGCGGAAAGTCAGATGGAAGAACGGGAATACGAACGGAGGTACAGTCTGAGCAATGAAAGGGGTGACGCTTACAGTGCCCCGCATGAGGTGCCATGACGGCACTAACCCCCTAAGGGGTAGGTAACTCACATGAAAGACGGCTATAACAGCACAGAGGAGTAACATAACCGAGGAGCAAAACCTAAAATTCTAACGCCCATGGCGAGAGGTATAGTAGACCTCAACCGCCCTCCCGCCCCCAAAAAAGGGGAAAAAAATCTGCGTAGACGCGACGTCTGTGTTAACAGCCAATCAGGAGTGCCGTAAGGGACGGGCCTAGACGGCAAAATTTGCACGGCTGATGTGAATCTACTACAGTATGCAACTCGGCTTCAGAATCCTGTAATACGAGAAATTTACACACACAAAAAAAATCCGGTCAAGAAAAAATGAATTATATAACTCGATATCTGCAATACGAGAAATTCCACACGAAAAAAAAAGGATCGAACTGCGTTGGAGAACTGGTTACCACAGTATCTGGGGCTCCCGCGCACTCACACGCAAACCCACACTTCACGTTTCCAACTTGCCGGGGATCCATTCGCTTACATAAACAGGAAGACCAGCCTTCTCGTTTTAAAAGATACCGAACCTTTCGGATAATTTCAATCGGATTATGGAGTGACATTTTGAAGTGGCTTTGTATTCTCAGGAGAAAGAGGATTCGGTGTAATCTTGTCTGGAGCGATATAAATGAGATGGAATATTGACAAAGAAAGTTGGTTTTTCCTCCATTATATCTCTGGGGGTCTAAGTTAACGGTGCTTCGATCTTGTTTACCGTGATAAATCATCGACTGAATTGAACATAGCGTTGAGGGCAAAGGCTAAGCGCTTGGACCCAAGAGGCCATTCAGCGCTGAAACGGGAATTAACAGTAAAAAGGTTTGAACAGGAGGAAAACCTCTCCGTTGCACCATGAATAAACTGTGAGGAGAGGATGGAATGTAAGATGGAAGAGAAAATGGAATGGAGGTACAGTAAAAGAAATAAAAGAGGTTACAGCTAGGGGGCGAAGGGACGCCACAAAGAACCTTCAGTAACGCCTACAGTTTTATACAGCATTCCTAAAGACTGGCTAGTACTGGATCATGTTTGGTCAATATAATCCTAAAACAATCCCTAAAGACTGGATCCAGTTTAGTCAGTTATAATCCTAAAATAATCCCTGAAGACTGGATATTAATGGATCCTTTTTATTCAATTATAATCCTAAAATAATCCCTAAAGACTGGATAATTCTGTATCCTGTTTAGTCAATTACAACCCAAAAATAATCCCTAAAGACTGGATATTACTGGATCCTGTTCAATCAATTACAACCCAAAAATAATCCGTAAACACTGGATATTATTGGATCCTGTTTAGTCAGTTATAATCCTAAAATAATCCCTGAAGACTGGATAGTACTGGATCCTGTTTAGTCAATTATAATCCTAAAATCATCCCTAAAGACTGGCTAGTACTGGATCCTGTGTAGTCAATTATTGTTTGTTTCTTTGTTTTTATGGTGTTTTTAAGTTGCATGGAGCCAGTGGTTGTTCAGCAACGGGATAAACGGCTTTACGTGACTTCCAAACCACGTCGAGAGTGAATTTCTATCACCATAAATACATATCTCTCACTCTTCAGTGGAATGCCCGAGAATCGACCTCGCGACCACCGAGGTGGCAAGCCAAGACCATACGGATCACACCACTGAGGCGCTATGTAGTCAATTATAATCCTAAAATAAAAGAAAAAAATTACATGGCTGATATTCTGGCTCATAGTCAACGTTCCATGAATCAATTTAAAGACAAGTTACGTCTTTACTATACCACATGACAAAGTGACCAATTTACTCTGCTATGCACACACACAAAGATGTAGATTTGGTAAGCTAAGGAAAACATCACAATATGCAATTCGTTAAATTTTCATTACAGACAACTGTACGCGGCCTCTGCCTGTCTCATGCAGTCTTGTTTGTTGACTGAGTCCGGACTTCTTAGCCAACCTTCCAACGGAAGATAAAAATAATGTCAAGAGTTTTTAGTCATCAATATTATTCCTGCTGTTATCATTTATGCAATATAAAGGAGTCGTCCACTTCCTAACTTTCCGTTTCAAAAGATGCACATCTCATTCTGACTCGAGATCAAATGAGTATTTATAGACGTTGGAAATTTTGTTTGTTTGTTTGGTGCTTTTACGCTGCATGGAACCAGCGGTTATTCAGCAACGGGATCAACGTCTTCACGTGACTTCCGAACCACGTCGAGAGTGAATTTCTATCACCAGAAATACATATCTCCCACTCATCAATGGAATGCCCGAGAATCGAACTCGCGGCTGCCGAGGTGACACGCCAACACCTTACCGACCACGCCACCGAGGTGCTTGGAAATGATTCACCTAAGAATTGGACGTCGCTGAAAGAGGTCTATCGAAAAGAACGTCTGGAACGAGAGAAAAGGGAACCTCAATAAAGAAGTGAAGGAGGGGGAGGAAGGAAAGAAGAGCTTTTGCTTCTCTCCGACGACGCTTTGATTCGTTGTTTCTGTCAGTTCTGTCTTTTGACAGGGATGGCTGAGCCAGGATAAACAAACATACGCGCCCTGTTTTATTTCTGCCGTCGCGAGATTGTTAGTTTTAATCAGTGCTGCATTTCTTTGTCCCGAAGTAGCCATTTGCTGACTCATATGATAAGGAATTAGATAACTCTCTCTCTAAAAAACAAATATATAAATATACATATATATATAGTTATGTGTGTGTGTGTGTGTATTCTACTGGTCCTTTATTACTAGATATACAAGCATTTGTAATACGTCAGAATTAGTTTACCCTTCTTAACTTTTCTCTTCATTTGGGTCTTAGGCTTTGTAGTTACAAGCTCATTCAAAAAAGAGTAACTGTGGCTATATGAATGTATTATGTATGTATTTTATATATACATACATATATAATATAAATACATGTATTATGTATGTATATTATATATGCATACATATATAATATACGTACATGTATTATGTATGTATATTACATATACATAATATATATCATATACATACATGTATATTATATATACATACATATTATGTATGTATATATAATCCTTAAACCCACGGTAGAAAAGTAATTGAAACAGGGACTTGGAACAAATACTTTCTTAGTATATTCTACATTTCAAGTTCACACTGAATAAAATAGAAGTGAATAGACCTTTATATAAAAAAAAAAACAGAAAGAGGGGCAGGGTTACAGCTTGTTAATCCGGGCGGCGTGTTCTTTTAAGCCAAAGAGATGAGGAAAGAGGATCAAGGTGTATTCCAATGACGAATTATTCCAAGAAAAAGGTCTCCAACACGTCACAATCACAGCAACGATAGCTATAGTAGATTCACATCAACCGTGCAATTGATGTCTAGGCCAGTCCCTTACTACGCTCCTGATTGGCTGTTGATAAGCCAGTCGCATAGCTGGAAACTCTCAGTCTCTCTCGAGAGTTCACATGGGCAGGATCTATCTTCCACCTCTCCTGAGGGATACATCTTTCAAAAGTACCCCTCAGGAGAGGTGTGGAACATACATCCTGCCTATGTGAACTCTCGAGAGAGACTGAGAGTTTCCAGCACTGTGATTGGCATATCGACAGCCAATCAGGAGCGTCGTAAGGGACTGGCCAAGACATCAAATGCACGCTTGGTTCACGTGAATCTACTATAGCTTCGCTCCCACGCGCAAAAGAAAAAAAAAATGAGCTCGGTATGTAAGCCTAGGAAGCAAAACTGCGTAATAACTCCAAGAGAGCAAAAAAATTAGCTGTCAAGTGCCATTATTCTTGATGAACTCTACATCACAGAGGTCAACCACAGTTAACAAAAGCCACTATGCGTTGCTGTATCAATGCCACATGGAGTCCTTGGGAAGTCCTTAAGAATCCTTATGAGGTCACCGTTAGAGAGAGAGAGAGAGAGAGAGAGAGAGAGAGAGAGAGAGAGAGAGAGAGAGAGATTAATGAACAGGCAACATGCAGAGAGAAGCTGTCGATAACAACAGCTGTCATGTGCTTGTGAGCAAGACCTGCAGTCAACAAAGGGTCGCTTCTCATTCTCGCCGCGTCTGTCGTCTCAAGCATGGTCCAATCAAAGCCTAAAGTAGATCTTGGTCCAATTAGGTTCTTCTCTGGACCGCGGTCAAGAGAGCAGGTCCGACGAGGGAGCGCCTCTACCGAGTGAGGACTTCTCCTCTGAGAATATTAAGCGGAATTGGGTGGAGGAGAAGAATACAAGTTGAAGAGCTAAATGAAGATATGATTCGGAGACTTGTTCGTCATGAGAGAGAGAGGAGAGAGAGAGAGAGATGAGAGAGAGAGAGAGAGAGAGAGAGAGAGAATGATGATAGATTAAACCAGCCTTATGCTGACACGGGCTCTTGTTCTTTAGCAGCCCTTAAAGAGAGAGAGAGAGAGAGAGAGAGAGAGAGAGAGAAGAGAGAGAGAGAGAGAAGAATTACCTAAAACTATTCACCTATAATTCGAAAAACAAAAACAAAAATTCCCCATAGTTACTACATATTGCCATTTTTTTTTTTTTTTTTTTTTTTTTGCAATGACTGCTGTACAATACATCAGAAAAAACTATGTTAATCATGTATATCATCATCAAATTGAATTAATTACCAACAGCTTATATTTCAAGGTCGAAATTAATTATACAAGTTCTAAATTCATAGCCAGACCGATTCATTCACCTCCCGTATTAATAATAAGTTTGTTCTTATGTGATGAACTTTATTTTACGTAACTCAATTACAAAAGGTAAACTTTTTTCTATATACACTTGGAATATGGTGGGATGTGTAGCCTATACCTACGCGAAGACGTATTATTTTAGAAATATTAGTTAAGTCGAATAAAAAAATAAAGAATAAATCTTATCCAATTATCTATTCACAAGACACCCACTTACTTCAAGAAGACTAGATAGTAAATGCTGTTAAAAGAAGGGTGTGGAGGAGGCATTTCTGCTTCAATTGTTTCCAAGCTCTTTCCCACGCGACGTCGTCATATCTCTCTCTCTCTCTCTCTCTCTCTCTCTCCTCTCTCTCTCTCTCTCTCTGTGTGTGTGTGTGTGTGTGTGTGTGTGTGTGTGTGTGTGTGTGTGTGTGAAATGGTTCTTAGTTGCCAACATTTCATAAATTATTCACTGGACAGGTTTGTACAACTTTTCTTAGAATTATAATTAGAATTTACATAATAATAATAATAATAATAATAATAATAATAATAATAAAATAATAATAATAATAATAATAATAATAATAATGCATGCTCGTGCGTCTCAATCTATTTTTCACTTATTTGCCTCACGTCTTTTGCTTCTCATCTCTTGCCATTGTGTGTACGCACTAATTACTTTAGAAAGGCTGGTAACAATGCTGTGAAAGGCACAGCATATAAGATGAAACATGACATCATCGTATAATTCCGACTGCTGGGATAAATGAACGCTGGAATACGTGATGGCAAGATTTATGTACCCAGTAAGTGCTCTTATGTCTATGACAAATATAATTAAGGCGATACTTTATAAGCCAGCCATTAAGACATAAACACGAAAAACGTATATACATCGATAAAATAAATACAGTACAAGAAAAGGATCACGTCAGAACTACAAAGAAGAAGAAGAAGAAGAAGAAGAAGAAGAAGAAGAAGAAGAAGAAGAAGAAGAAGAAGAAGAAGCGCGAAGTGACACCGAACAGCTATATTTCTAAATGGTATGAAACAAAATTGATGAAATACGAGAACTCAGAAAATCACCAAATTGATATATCACTCCTAACAGAAGCCTGGAATCTGGATAAGAAGCGACATATAAAAGAGTAAAGGAAATATAGACGAAATGTTACACATGAATTTGATCCAAGAACCAATGGTGGGTAAACACGGAACAAGAAGTTACTCAAGAAAACCGTAAACACGGGGAGCCATTAGAACCAAACACAAAATAAACAATAAATTCAAAAGTTCTTTTCATAATTCACTTTCTACGATTCCAGTTAACTAATGCCGGCATGCTTTTGGATAAACACGATTGTTCTTTACGAGAATGCTGTACACAATGGCGTGTCAGGAGTTACTATTGCAATTGC
This sequence comes from Macrobrachium nipponense, assembly GCF_015104395.2. NCBI lineage: Eukaryota > Metazoa > Arthropoda > Malacostraca > Decapoda > Palaemonidae > Macrobrachium > Macrobrachium nipponense. The sequence continues at coordinate 69,555,078 of NC_087212.1, read as the reverse complement.
GTTGGTCGGCCACCTATATAATCTAGAATGACCAAGCCGTTTCATTCCATCCGTCAGAATAAAGGAACTCTGGATTTTCTATTCTTCAATACGTTATTTTTGTTTTTGAGAAATTTACTTAAGTCTCCCATGGGACAAAAATAGCAACTGCAGAACTTGAATCTGTAGACTGCTGCTACATGGACCGAGAACAATCCTATAAAAAAAGACGCGATATTTTGTTCCTAAATTAACAGCTACACCACGATTTCGCAAATCTTGTCTTTTACAATATGTTTCAAAGCATCTGTTGATATATAATGTTGAGTTCAAACGATGAATGAAACTTTACGCTTCTGGCGCTTCTTTTTGATAATGTTTGTTTACATCCTATCAGCTGATCATCGTACTCTACTCGGAAAGGCAACGTGTGCGGTGTGCCGCTTGGGGTATGGTACAGCACAGGTGCTGCGGTTTGTTTTCCTCAGGTAATCATTTATGTTGCCAAACACTTGATAATTCGAGAGTTAGGTTCATATCCGTTCTAAGATTTGCTTAAAATTGATTCTTTAATAATTTCTGGGACGTATAGTAGCCTAGTACCTAGGTAGTTCGCAGTTCTATGCTACAGCACGTTGAACAAAGTAAGTTCGGCTATCGTTGTTTCTACATAATATAGTACTATGATTGTGATCTCTTATACTTCTCTGCTGACGTGATGCTGATAGAAATGAAATAAGTATATCAACCCTACACCTTATTTTTCTGTAGATACCCTGCATTGAACCGTTTTCCCGATACCTAGGGTAAAAAACCGCATGGTACAGGGGTGGACCATGTACGATCAATGTGTACAACCCCCAAAAAAGTACATTATAACGCGTCCTGACATCGGAGATGGGCATCAGACGCGACTTGTTGTTGGTGAGAAACGGAGCTAAAGACCTCTACTCCGGTGTCAGGACGCGTTATAATGTACTTTTCTTGGGGTTGTACACATTGATCGTACATGGTCCACCCCTGTACCATGCGGTTTTTTACCCTACTAGCCTTGCATGCAGTGAGATTGTAATTTTTGAACTTGCAGGTTAATTTTGAAGGGATCTGCCATAGGTAACTAGGCCATACTTTATGTACTATTTATACTGTAGGTTTATCCACTGTGTTACATTAACTCTGGTGGAACTACTATGAGGTTGCTCCATATCGGGTATTACCTACTTGGAAATTGACTTTTCCTATAGTAAATTTAACTTTTTTATTTTGTCGGTCAACTGTAACTAACCGGTAGGTAATTAACCTCAGAACACTGATAGGTTAGTGTATGCTGGCAATCCTGGAATGCTATCACACATGCGTAGTGTTATAGGGCAGCTTTTAGTAAAAAATGGAGTTTCCTCACTGGAAGTCCTTGGCTAAGTAACACGGCCTACTAGGTTAGGTTAGGGTAGAGTACGTTAGTATGGTTACTTTCTTAATGGGTTTCTTTGGACAATCCCTTCTTGAACATATGGCTCCCTTATGACTTCCAGGGTGGCCATCATAACATCATGATGTCTGTTCCATCTCCCTGTGCTTTACCCCACCCAAAAATCCCTGTTTCATAGGGTCCTTGATAAAGATGTGAGGCTAATGATTGACCAAAATTAAAAATAATCTGTGCGGAGGTACCCTGTAGCTTTACCTTGACATTTTGTCATTTCATAAGCTCGTAGCCTAATTATATGGGTCTAGAATAGTCTGCAATAACACTTTTCATCTCTGCAAAAATGCTGGACTAATCAGAAACTGGGAGAGGGTAGTTATTGTGCAAGTCTTTTAGAATTTGTGAAATGTTTTCCATATTCGTTGCAAAACCCTTTTTTACCTACAGCATAACGATCATTGAAAACGAATACCTAACAAGACATTGGTATGAAGCAGAAATAAATTTTGTTTGCTGATAAGCTGCCATATGTGTTGCTGTTAATTCCCTGAAGGTATTTGCTGCTGTTGTGGTTTGTTTGTGTGTTTGTTTTTGTATGGTGCTTTTACGTTGCATGGAACCAGTGGTTATTCAGCAACGGGACCAACAGCTTTACGTGACTTCCGAACCACGTCGAGAGTGAACTTCTATCACCAGAAATATACATCTCTCACTCCTCAATGGAATGGCCGAGAATCGAACCCGCGACCACTGAGGTGGGACGCTAATACCATACCAACCATGCCGCTGAGGCGCGTTATTGTTTGTTAGTTGTTTTGAGACTATAACCTTAGAATATTCACTGTAAATTAGGACAGGATGGATCCCTGTAATTAGCTTGATTGATTATGATGTGCAGTTCACAGACTTTTCCTTTTAGTAACTTGCTACAATTTTTGGCTTTACTTTTCAATTTCCTACAGTTATCATTCAGTTTAAACCCTTTTCCCATTGAACTGGTATTATTGTTGGGTTGGTAGAGAAGGGGCCTTTACTACTGAATTATTTATTTCTATCAGAACTGTTTACCAGATTCACAAGTGTCTCAACTTAATCAAAAACATTTTAATTATATGCTTTGTCAGTTTTTGTCAAACAGGTCTTACTATGGAAAAGACTTACAGATGGTAACTCATGCAACTATAACTCAAAAACTACTTTATAATAAATATGGGGCCAAAAGTCAAGAAAAATTATAATTTCTGCTTCATATTGGTATCTTGGTAATTATACTTATATTATGAAAATCAGTACGCCACAAGACAACTGAAGTATTTGCAACTGACAAGGTAGAAAGAAAATACAAAACAGAAATAAGTGTTACATTAAAGCAGATTGCACACCTGTTATCTCTCACCTTTTTTTGGTATTCTCTTAAGTCAAGTGTTTTTTTACTTCTCACAGTTTACCTTCTTTTTTCCCCCCCCCCCCCCCCCCCCCCCCCCCCCCCCCCCCCCCCCCCCCCCCCCCCCCCCCCCCCCGCCCCCCACCCCCCCCCCCCCCCCCCCCCCCCCCCCCCCCCCCCCCCCCCCCCCCCCCCCCCCCCCCCCCCCCCCCCCACCCCCCCCCCCCCCCCCCCCCCCCACACAGAGCTTACCCCCCCCCCGCCCCCCCCCCCCCCCCCCCCCCCCCCCCCCCCCCCCCCCCCCCCCCCCCCCCCCCCCCCCCTCCCCCCCCCCCCCCCCCCCCCCCCCCCCCCCCCCCCCCCCCCCCCCCCCCCACCCCCCCCCCCCCCCCCCCCCCCCCCCCCCCCCCCCCCCCCCCCTTCAACTATAAACTACCTTACATTAGTTGAGGTGAAATTTGCAAACCTGGTGTATTAACATAAGATGGCCTTGTCAGATATTTTACTAGTTCAAGCATAGTAGAATGAGTAAATGTAGGCTAACACTGTTATTCCACTAAAGTTTTTTTTGCAGCCTTTTTAAATACTACTCAGTATAAACGCCACCCCTCTATCTCTTTTTCTAAACACAAAAGATCTACTAACAGGTACACAAGTAAAAAAAACCTGCACTGTCAACTGGCTTACCAATGCTATTATCATTCCATTGACTTTGATAAAATGGAAGTATAAATCAGATGACATTTATTGCTCCTCGTCGAGTGTCACACTCCTTAATTGGACATCAGCGATTGGTAGCAGTAAATAAATGTTAGTGCATACTGCATAATTCATTTTGGAGAATCGGTTTTCTTCTGAATGTATTACTAGTTGTTGAGTTGTGACACTGGTTGCAGGTGGCTGTTGATTTTTTTTTCTTGCAAAATTCATGAATTTGTTTTGCTTCCAAGATATGATGAATTTTTCTTTAATACACATCCAGACTTAGATTTTGTGATGAAAATTATAGAATTATTTAAGTCTGGGGTAAAATAGTACAGATATGCACTAAATTCAATTTTTACAATCTTTATGCCACAATTCTCTTGTGCTGTATTATTTCCACAATTCTTTTTCAAACTATTGTATTGTATTTGTACAGTTTTTAATGTTAATGTATGCAGCCTTAGGCTAGTTTGACATTCTTCTTCTTGTTTTGTATATGATTTCAGTCAATGGCACTATTCAGACCTCCCCTTAGCTGAGAAGGATTTTCATTAATCAACTGATCATTCAGTAATGCTCCAGATTTGCGACAGACATTCCTGTGTGCAGTGAGGAAAACATGAGTCATTATATACACTGAAAAATAGTCACAGTTGGCCTTTTTATGAGTGGGTAATTAATTCCAAGGTCCCTTCACTCACATTGTAAACTGAAAAATGTGTCCAATAATGAACCATATATATGTTGTGTTTTTAAAGTATGTGTGGGTATGGTAACATTTATTTTAAAAACTTAAAATACTTAGCAAAATAGACTCAAGTAACCTAGCCAGCCCTTCAACTCAACAGGTTCCTTCAATTATTTTGTGTTTTGCTAGGCTATCTTTTTTTTTTAACCGATGCATTTCCAAGATAAATATCGTAAGCTGAATAATAAATGTAAGTTACAGCTTATCTTTAGCTAAAAATTACATGGAATTATAGTCAGTTAAGGGATATCTTGAATGTTCAAGTGTAGGCTACATAATGAAGATATTGCCATTTATCAAAATGCCATTTATCAAAAAGCTAAACACCTAATGCACTTGAGAAGTTTAGGGGATAGTATACCACATTACAATGCATAATTGCAATGTAATAAAAGTAACATCAGTTTAGTAGTGGTTAACAAAGCAACCTGATATAAGAATAAAACTCCTATGCTTCTGTATGCAGCAGAAATAGGACACCTACAAAAAATGAAGATTCTGTGATATGAATGCAAATTGCCGAGGTTTAATTCTGAGGTGCACTTGGATGATAGCAGAGAGATGTGGTGTTTAGATAAAAAAAAAAAAATACAGATTGATGGTTTGGACATATAGTGAGAAGCAAAGACAAGTGCTGTAATCTGTTATAAAAATGGCAGGATGCTGACCAGTTAAGAAGGCCCAAAAAAATCAAAGGGTATCTATGAAGGCACAGTCCAGAAGTAATTTCTGGCAAAAAAAAAAAAAAAAAAAAAAAAAAAAAAAAAAACAAAAAAAAAAAAAAAAAAAAAAAAAAAAAAAAAAACACACACACACACTACACACACACACACACACACACACACACACACAAGATAGAAGGGAAGGAGAACTCATCAGAAAATGAATCCTATATAAGGAAAACTGAACCAAAAAAATGTGAATGATGCCGGTGGGTCTATAATAGTGTTTTAAAATTTCATGATGATGATGGGTCTATTATGTATAGTGTTTTAAAATTTTCCAGCTTGGCGCTAGTAAATCCTAATGTTAAGACCTCAGGTTTGTTAGTTATGAAAAATACAAATTAGTTACAAATTTGGTATTTTGCACACAAATTGAATCTCAAGATTGAAAACTGTGTTTCATTAATAATTTCATCTGTACATATTAACACTTGTGTCCTTTTGATGACTTTGCAGGTGGAGTATGGACCTAAAAGGAGCGCAGGAGGCATTCCTGGCAGTACTGCAGCAAATTCCACAGCCTGAAACACGTAAAGCTTTTCTGGCCTGGGTAGATGACACATTCATTAGAGGAGGTAAGATTTTATGTATTCTCTTACATAATAATTTTCCTAATAGTAGTTTTGTATCTTATTTGTACAGTATTCTCTATGACTGGAATTCTTCATTGAAACCCACTAGAGTGCCAGAGATCTTGATAGAAGCAAGTTGAAATAGTTTTGTAAAATTCAGTGATTTTTGTGATCTTCAAGTTTAGCAGTTTATCAGATGGTGAGAATTTTCTTCTCATAATGACTACTTTCAAAGTACTAATAACATTTTGGTTCTTGCAGTTCCACCACCAACACTGATGGTGTGTCCACCTCCCTGTCCACCACCACAACTGGTCCAGGCTTGCACTCCTGATCATAACTCAGGAGATTTAAAGCTGCGTAAGATTGCTGATGACTTGAGGGAGATTATGCCACTGAATGCCATTTTGCCATCAGAACAGATCACTTTCCCATCTGTTGGAGAAGTATGTACTAATGTACAGTAGTATACAGTAATTATAATGAGAACAACTTTATCGACTTGTGGTTAATTTGTAAATTGCCAATTATGATAAGTGTTGTTAAAATCATTTGGTTTTCCTTGTAATTCACACTCTCTTTATAATTAAAGTGCAGTTTTTCAGTGTGTTATGAATATGATGTAAGACTGATTATCCTGTTGTTCTCAGTTTACTGAAAATGTAATTAACATAGTAAAAAATGTAATGTCACATTTATTACTTCTCACATAGTTCATTTTCATAAACAGCTTATCATTGTTATTGAACCATCAAATTTAGGTTGTTCATTATTATAACATCATAATCCATGTGTGTGTAAGTTATTGGTGAATACAAATTACATCATCTGTTTTTGGTGTGGGAAACCAATTTGCAATTTCAACTTTTCTTTCCAGAATGCAGACTGTGATCCAACACACACACTCCATGTTGATGCATTTCTTTATGATGAAGACATGGTCGATGAGCTCTGTGATACCGGAGAGCTAGCAAGAAATTATTGTGTGGACTGTTCTTCACATAACACACAACCAATAAGTGAGTTAATTAGCTGCACCTAAGCAGTTTTAGCTTGCAGGAGGTTTTGGCATTCCTAGGGACTTTCTGGACAGATGTTTTGTAGTGATTCTTATTGTATCCTTTTCCTGATATGTTGCTGAGTTTTTGGTTGTCATTTAAGTTCATGAGTTACTGGGTAATTCCAATTGTTTTTGTGTTATTTTTCATACATGATAATAGTTGAAACTGAAAACTTTTAGCTAATGAAAAAGTTGACATTAAAAGTTTTGAACTGAGGGACAATGTTGACTAAAAATTGATACCATCTTTGAAATGTAGGACTGAAATGTAGGACAATGTTCAGACTCAAAAACTTCAACAGTAGGACAATGCTGAATATTACTGGGTTTTAACAACAAAAAGCTTTTGACAGACAACGTTGACACTCAAAAGCTTATGTACTTTTCTAGAGTTATTGAATTAGAATTTATACTAATTTTTTCCCACTTATAATACTATGTCTTACTAAATTGTTTTATTGAATTCATGGCTTAATACATGTATTAAGCCCATGTATTCAGGGCCGGGTACCAAGAAATAACTATGGGTGAAAAGAAAAGAGGAAAATACCTATCATAAGGAGGGATAAGTTAATGATAACATAGAAAAAAGACAATGCTGGGTAGAAAAATTTTGTTAAGACATGAATAAGAGATATGTGCTTATGAATTAATTCACAGTTTTGATGTGGAATCATTCATGAAGAAACTTAGGCCTGGAGATTGAACAAGTTATTTGCTTCAAATTAATTTTTTCTTGTACAAATTCATCCCTAATATATACATCATATTCAGCATGCATGCTCCTTTACAGAAATTTTTAGTAATAGTCATAAAAAATTTAGAAAGTAAAGAAACAAAAGTGAAATCAATGATGGACAACAAACATACAAGAGGTGCTTATATATTTTCACATTTCTTGTACCATCCATGACTCAGTACCTTTCATTCACACAGGGTACTTAGCAAGTCGCAGTCTTCAACTGCTAACATTACCTATAGTATAAAAATTATTACATAAAATAAAATCATAAAAAAATTTAAAAGAATTCATTCTATATGTACACAAATAAACTACCACAAATATCTGCCCCTACTACTGTATATTGTAAGTCTTCAGGATACATGAAGAACCTTCTCAATATACTTAGGGTGTGTAATATTTATGATAGTCAGGGCCATTGTATATTCAACGAAATATTTACATATATACAAACATTACAAGTACTGTGCAGGAGCATAAAAGTACTGTAACAACTCTTGTTTTGTTTTTTTTCAGCATACATCAGCCATTCTGCTTCAAGAGAAAGATTAGCCTATATTTTTCGAGCTTTGCTGCCACCCATACCAGAAGACACTATATTACTTGACATTGGCTCTAGATTAGGTGCTGTGTTATATGGGGTGAGTATGATCAATTTAATCTAATTCAACTAATGTGATGGGTGAGAATGGTGAAGAAAATGTATTACTTCAAAGAGTAGTTTGTAGTATTCATAACTCATTCATAGTTCTTGTAATTCTTTCTAAAACGTGATTGAAAGTAAAGAATGCATAATTTTGAACTGAATGAAATATGTTAATATTATATACAATAAAAGAATGACTCAGTTATATTTCTAAAGGCAAAATCATAGTAATGGATAAACAAAAGCCTTTACATTTACCCCAGGCCAAGGTTGTTTCTATATGGAATCCTGTGTATGAAATTACTGTCACACAGAGGTTTTACTGCCTTCTTTCTATATTATGCCCCTCAACATGACAAATTTTAAATAAATTTCTATTTTTCACAACTAACAAACTTGAGGTCTTAACTTAAGGGGATTTGTTCAAGTGCCTAGCTGGAGTGAGGTTATTAATCTATATATGGGCCCAACACTTAGTGTGTTATGTGCCACTCACTAGACTATGCCATTATATCTGTTATTGCTGTTTCCATGTAACTAGTATATTATTATGACTATTGATGATTTTTCTATTTACATCCTCTTGTTGTTCTCATTTACTATAGCCATTTCAGGGCATTCCTTACACCTGCTCTTGTTAAAGGTCCAGTCACACAGACAATTTTTTTTCTTGCCAGTAAGGGCATCAAAAAGTGCGAATGTTGTTACACGGGCTAAAATGTTTTATGCTTTTAAATTAATTTTTCTTATTTGAAATACTAGGTAGATATACAAAACTCTTTATTCTAATAAATTCATTTTTCTTAATTCGGATATAGGTGAACATACCAAAACAATCATTATTGTAAATACATTACATTTATCAATGAAAACTGCATGCTAATAGAACAATAGTTCCATAGTTTTGGCTAAAATAAGACTAGCCAACCTGCTATGGACCTAGCCTTTACTAAGAAATTATTCTCCATGATTCTGTTGCACTAATTTAACATGTTATTGTTGGTTGGGAATATATTGGAGGCCATCTTCTGCATGAGAAAATTACCTATCTTTGGCTGCATCATGACAACATGAGCATCATTGGTTATGCCAACACTATTGGCTACTTAGTGGAAACTGGTGGTAAGAGGCACCTGATCAGTCTATGCAGTTTATAAGTAAACATTACATTCTTTTTCATGACTGAAGAAACTTATTTAGCCATCTAAAATGATATAGGAATTATGAATGTAGAGCTACAAGAGTGATTTATTACAATAATGTTTTCTCTTTTTCTTTTTCAGGCTCATGTATATACAAAATGTCAGAGAATAGTTGGAGTAGAGGTTAACCAAGATTTATGCCAAGTTCAGCAAACAATAATTAACAAATATCAGTTCCAAGTAAGCACTGGATTATTTCTTCACTTTTCTGTGCCAAAATCAAGATTTTTAGAGTTTTTTCCTTTCCATCATGAATGTTTTTGGTATAAAGGATCCCAAGCATTTCATCCCTATAGCATATACTACATGCTTGTTTTGTTATTGTGTATTTAGCCATATTTCACATGCTGTTGACATACATATGTATATTTGCAATGACCATTATTTTATATTGTCAGTCCTGTTAATGCCAATTTAGCATCATAAAGCTAGTTGTAAGGGATAAACAACACTTTTTGGTGTGATGAATCTGCTGTATATCAAAAGCATCATAACTACCACAGGAGTATGACATCTTTGCTATAATAGGAAAATCTGTATTGAAGTTGGCCACTGATTTCATTATAATTGTTTATTGCTACATTGTTGATACTGTACATAATTCTGTTATTTTATATTCTCAAACTGGTTGGGCTTGCCTTTTGTAAAACAAATACTGTGACCAAATGATGGCCACCAGTGATTTTATACCTTATCTCAACTAATATGTATGCATAATAATTTGAAAAAAATTTCAAGAGGACTTCTCAAAATTCAATTTTTTTGTTGACTGAAATACATACTTTGTGTTTACAGGATCGAATTCAGGTAATTGCAGGAGATATCCAAGAACAGGGTGAGGTGGTACGTGCAGCTGACATTATAGTTCTTAACAATGTTTTTGAGTTCTTCATGCCAGCCACTGTCCAGGCTCGTGTATGGGCATTCCTTCGTTCGAATACCAAAAAAGGCTGCCTACTTGTGACTATACCTGCTTTAGAAGACTCATTACAGTATGTAGAGGTATGTATTCTGAATGTGCATTTTCTTTACATTACTGGCATGCTTTTAAGGTATCTGAACAAATAAGCTTGTTGCAATACAGTTGTATTTGATTTACATGAGTAAGATTCTGTAATTAAATTGTTATCGATACCTTCCATTCAAAAACTATGTGTATTTGTTGGAAATACAAACCATTACCTTACTATAACGTGTCATTTGATATACTAATTGCAGACCACTAAGAATTTACAAAAGATTGCTCTCAAGCATCATCATTTTAAAGTACCTTAAAAATAATACAGTTAATTGTAGATTCTCATGTGACTCAAGCAAAGAATTTGATCATGGTGGATAAAGGAAAATAGAAGCAATTTCAAGCTGAGGAAGTTGGACAGACAGGTGGGAAGAGACTCAAGAGAATGAAAAGCTAAATGCTGAAAGCAATACAACTATAGGTTAAAGTCACTGCAAAGAATCTGAAGTACCATCTATAGTATGTTAATCATGGCATACAGTAGGCGTAACTGGTACCCTTCTATTGGGATTCTTCCAAATACAGTGTCTTCATAAAATATGGTGATGTATATGATAATAACAGATTAACCTGTAGTAGGACTGTGGTGTCCATTCTAAAAGGGGCACAATGAAGTAATCTCTTAAAGTGGTCTTACTCGTGTGACCCATTGATAGTTGATGAAAACCAACATGACCTAATCCCAAAGAGCAAGCAAGACATAAATAACATATTTGTCCAATTGTTACATAGTATTTAATTTGTTCTTTATTAAATAAAATATAAAATTTTATATGTATTTATGAAGCTTATGAGAATTATGATTTTCAGTTTGTGGCTGGTAAAAGTATTTGATGATAATAATCAGGATCCATATACATACAGTGTAATATGTACATGTAATTCTATCAACTAACAGATGGAGGACCACAATTATAAAATGTTCATGAAATTTTATCAACTAGCAGATGGAGGACCACAATTGCACTACATCATAATAGGTTTATATAAAAATGGAATTTAATTTTAAATTATTCCATATTCTGGATGATGATGATAACGATAGATTATAGTATGCATATTGTTTTGTATTATAATTTTTTTTACACAAGGTGTTTAATGGCAAAGAGGAGTTCTGGTATAGTATTGCATGGGTCACTGAACTGAATACATAAATGCAATACTAGTCAGTTTTGGTTCACTTTAATTATTTTGTTTGTGCAGTGTTCAACTAACACATTTTTAATTATCTGTAAAGAAAACTACCATGCTGGCTTTATCTGTCTGTCCAGACTTTTTTCTTTCCACACTTTATGTGTCCTCAATCAGATCTTAAAAACTCCTGAGGCTGGAGAGCTGCAAATTATTATGTTAAACATCCACCCTCCAATCATCAAACATATCAAATTGCAGCTGTCTAGCCTTTGCAGTTTTGACTTTATTCAAGCTTAAAATTGGCCATATTCATGCTTCTGGCAACAATATAGGACAGGCCACCACTGGTTGGTGGTTAAAGTTTCTTGGGCTGCGGCTCATACAGCATTATACTGAGACCACCGAAAGATTGGTTTATTTTCGGTGGCTTTGATTATACTACGTTATCCCGGCTGTACACAAAACTTGAATGCACCGAGGAAACTTCAGCACATTTTTTACTTGCTAAATATAAAATCTCAACCCATACGAGTTGCAAAAATTTAACTATGACGCTTGGTCAAAATACAAAAGAATATTTTAGTTATGATAATTTTAATGGAGAAGGATATGAAGCTGAATTCCAGCATAGTAAAAAAAAAAAATAATAATAATTTGCATACCTTATCCTTTCAGTGTGGTTTCCGTCTTCAGGAATGGGTCAGAGAGGTCCCACCCCATGATCCCAACATCACAGCACCCTTTGATTTTCAGAGTGAAACCTCAGAAGTCAAACTTTATCAAGTCATATGAGAGTTAGCATTGTAACCTAGGTAGTGTTATTGGTATGTATAAAAGTCAGTGGAAAGAATTGTACTGGTTTGCTCAGTATAGAGCCACAATTATCATCTTATGGTAATGAGTGGCAGTTAATTGAGATCGAATCTACTTGTCTTGCTTTGTTAATGAATGGAATTCAGTCAGGAATGAGCTGCAATGTAGAGAATAATTTTTAAAAGAAATCTGACTGTATCCCTCTTGCCAAAGATTTGAGCATTTTGGATGTTCATTTTTATGTGATGTCATCAAATTGTAGAAAGATTGTTCCATATGTGCTGTTTTAAGTACATAAAGTTATGTATATAGTATGAAAGTGCCATGTCTAATGGTTTTTGCCTTAAAGCACGTCCGGGCGTTTCTCATTTTATTTTTTATCTGGAGTTGCAGCACAGAAACATGCAAGTGTCTAAAATTTTGTCTTTAAATGCTAAATTTGGATTGTAGTAATCCAGATCTTTTGTTACACCAAATTGCAATTTGGTTATACAAGGTTTGTTTCATGTTTTCCTTACTTTGGTGCCCTTATAATAGTGTCATTCACAGATGTCATTTTGAGCATAGTTTTCTATTTTGGCAATAAAGGGAGACATGTTTGTGCACTAAAAATATTTTTCTGTTATGGTGATAGGCAAAAGCTTTTAATTATATATACGTATGTACCAGACTTGAAAGTATGAAGGGAAGCTGTATTGCTTTTCCACATGTGCCTTAACATTTTTTTTTTCTTCAGAAAAGTAATGATTCTGCACTATCATGCAATGATTGTTAGTCATCCATATGATGTATATGTTGACCTTTTGTGAGAATCTTACATGAAAGCCATGTAGTACAATGCTTGAAAGTACATGGCTCTGGAGATAAGATTTATCATATCAATTAACATTTCATGAGAATTTGTGCTTTCAATTTGTATCTATATTTATTATTTATTGGCATATGCCATAGAGTATTTTCTATAAATGTTGAATGAATCAGCATTACAGTTCATTAGATCTCATATGATGAAAGTTTGTAGTCACAGAAGGTAATATTTGAACTTGAAACATTTGAAAATTTTATGAGGAATAATGGAAACATTTCATCTGTATTGTAGTACAGACGAACATATTAACATATAACCTTTCTTTTACATCTCTACCCACAATTGCAGTACATAATCCTTACAATGTGATTCCTTTCACCCTTTATCAAAATATCTTCTCATTTCTGAGCTCTGACAAGAATTTTACACTTTTGTATGCTTTATTTCTGTTTGTGTAACTGAATTATCTCAAGGCTTTTTCTTCTCAATAACTTATTTTCTATTAATTTGAGGTAAATAATTGGGTCCACATGTTATTGTTACACTTAATCATGTTTGTATTTTCTAATCAATCACTTTTGTTGGTGAAGAAGAATTCATGAGTTTTTGGTACTCTAAATGTATACATACTGCAAATGCCATTCCTTTTATCACATTGTAACAGAGTTTATTTTTACAGCTTTGCACAAGCCAGTTAGAGGCTTCTTACTGGTTACAGCTAACAGCATTATTCCATGCTTATGTTAGTTACATCTGAATATTTTATCTTCAAATTAGCCCATTAGTCGTATTAAAAGGGTGTATCATTTAAAAGCTTTTTATTTTTTTGCGTAATAAAATAGCATTGGTTTGAAGGATTTATTCTAATGTAGATCTTTCATTTATGTCTTACTCCAATTTTGACAGTTCAGCCTGTAAAGACATCCATTTTCAAAATTGGTCTATAGATGGGATATTCTTCATAACTTTAATTCATGTGTCAATTAAGAAGACTAAGAGTGACACAGGTGGCCTGGTTTTACCATTCAATGATGATAACACTTGTGAACCTCATAGTGTTTGTATTTTTCTGCATTTGAACTTATTCACATCAGCTTAGAGTCAATACAGATCCTTGTCAGCATATTATCTACCCAGCCTGGTTAGCATTTAAACGTATATGTACTACCTATCTCTGGATAACATATTCAGCTCTTCTCTACTAAGCTGCAGAGCTTTGTGATGTCAATGCTTTTATGTGTTTTTTTTTATTTTTTTTTTTAATATTCATGGTGTTTGTTACAAAATTTATATATTTTGTTGCATATAAAGTTTGCCACCTCTGGTTTTTGAGCTCTGTAGTAAGTCATATGTAGTCTTGGGGATGCAACCATAAGGCTGTGAGTTTAAGCCCCAGCTGGGTCTAGCAAGGTAAATGCTAGATGTATAAAGAGTAAAGAGAGGTATTATATGTTTATATTGTGTCCATGGTTACAGTAAATGAACACTCCAATCAAGGAGGTTAATATGTTTAGTTCTTAAAAGCTTGGACCTAATTCACTTTTCAACCTCCACTGCTGTTTATTTTTCACGTACAATTTTGATTTTGTACGCAAGGTTTTAACTGTATACGTACAGGGGTTTTGAACTGTATTATCTCAGCCTTACAGTTATAACCACCAAAAAAAAGCCTGATTCCTCATTAGTTTTAACTATGGCATCATATGTCTATATATAAATAATACTTTGTCAGTTTCAATTTTAATTATGTCATTTTTATGTCCATGGTTTGCATTACTGTACAGTAGCATTATTTCATGAATGGTATGCAACGAAATATACAAAAAAAGCCAGGGAAAGACTGTACTCTTGAGGAAACTATTTTGCCAAATGATATGGATCTACTCAAGGGTGTCAGTTCTAGTGTCATATCTTCATCTTCTAACTGTTTGCATAAACAACTGAATAGAAAAAATGTTGTATTTTTTCTTCAAAAGCAGTCTAAATGAGAAGTTTGTACATTCATGATTTTAAATAAAATGATTAAAGAGTAGTTCATAAGATATGACATAGTACAATTATGCATACTACAGTATACTCATTAAAAAATACAAGTACGTACTATAACAACAGCATTTTTTCAAAGATGCTCTGTTGTTAAAAATATCATTTACTTCTGATCATTAGGAAGAATTTATCCTCATTGCTTGTTACTTGTTAGATGAAAGAAATATTCTGAGCAGTTTTGGATCAAGTTTCCACAAAACATAGAACTTGTTTCTAAAAATTGTGACTGAAACCTACACTTACAGCAATCTTTAGAGAAAGGTGAAAAAGAATCTTAGAACTGTTTATTAGTTCTAATGCAATAGCGTATGAATTTACATATAAAAATTTAAGAAAATTTCAGTATTCCATCAGCGATACTGACTTAGTCTGCAAATCTATGATTTTAAACATTTATTTTATTCCCAACTTTCTTTCTTTGAGGATTTCTTGCACAGACTTTGACTTTATATTATATTTTCTCCCTTCATCTATAGCAAGGTGACTTTAAAAATTTGCTTTTTTTATGTTGAAAAATTGCACGAATTGTAGTGATTTAAGTTTTTCTTTTGCAATTTATCATTTTGCAGCAAACCTTTTTGTTTTAAGTCTACATTGCCGTCTGCTTTCGTAACACAGTGTTGTCCTTTGCCTTATTGTATTATCATATTTGTAAAGACTTTTGAACTTGATTACTTAAAGAATTGATGTAGAATACAATTACAGTATAGCTTACCATGATGATGAGGCAGTAATACTTTTGTATGCGTTAACTGGTAGGATAATGTTATGTATGAGAAATATTTTTTGTAAAACACAGACTTTTTATAACTGCAAAAAATAGATAGCTTAAAGGCTTTATGTACATTTACTTCTTCCTAATTTTGTTGCATCGCATAATCAAATTATGTGCAGTACTGAGTCTGATCTTGACACACTGACCGTGTATTCTTGAGACACTGCAATACACAATAGTATGTCTGTTCCCTTACTTGCAAGGGGTAAAGAAACTACTCAGGCACAATATCTTGATTAAATGTGACTCATAAAAAAATATCTCCACTTTCCAAGACTTGTGTTTAATGTGTACACTTCTATAATTAACTTCAAGTATGTCATGAACCAGAACAAATATCAGGTACTGAATTGAAATCCTAGAAAAAAATTCAGAATCTTCAACACTTACGTAAGTTTATCCAACTGTTACATTAAACTAATTTATTAGAAAAGATCTACTGCATTTACTAACTAAAATCCCTTGGGCCAGCCCAATGAGGTTAAGAGTCAACCCCCGGGATTCATGAGGATGAGGACCACAACCTGGCC
>NC_087212.1:69478765-69528765 GCF_015104395.2 Macrobrachium nipponense | reverse complement strand
GATCTTACAAACTACTGAGGCTAGAGGGCTGCAAGTTGGTATGTTGATCATCCACCCACCAATCATCAAACATACCAAATTGCAGCCCTCTAGCCTCAGTACTTTTACTGATGAAACTTGCAAGAAACAACCATTGTGCTTTCACATATCACTATCATGCCCGCGGTCACAAATGTTTACCGAAAAAAAAAAAAAAAATCTGCCTTAGAAGTGCAGCAATACTGTGAAGGGCTTCACACGCAAAAAAAAAGAAAGAAAAAAAAAGGGGGGGGGGTCAGGATACTTAAACTAAAGTCCCGTCAAGTTTGATCCTACCACACTTTCGACTTGCGTGCAATTGATGATCCTGAATAATTAAACGGTTCCATTGCCAGGCCAGTACACCAAACTTTCATATATCAAATGAAATGAACAGCACATTGTTGATGGAAATGCGTTCCGTTTCAAAGGAGTTCCTCGTTGGATGAGTTGGTAATGTGCTCGACTAGCGGTCTCAGTGTCCGGGTTCGATTCCCCGCTCTGCCAACAAGGAACCAGGGGAATTTCTTTCTGGTGATAGAAATTCGTTTCTCGTTGTGGTTCGGATGCCATAATAAGCTGCAGGTTCCTAGCCACGTAAAAATATCTAATCATTCGGGCCAGCCTTAGGAGAGCTGTCAATAAGCTCAGTGGTCTGGTTAAACTAAGATATACACTTAACTTTCGTTTCAAAGATACCTAAAGATGACTTAATATTTATATAATATCCCAAGAACTGTGAAAACCGGATAGGTCAATATCTCCTGCATTCTCCTGTGCAGTACCTGGCATTACTGTTGGAAAGAGTACAGATAGTTCTTGAAATATAATGCATATGTGTTCTTTTGTTAAATTTCTAGTGATACGTTTCGCCAATACTGTGATTATCTCTATCTATCTATATATCTATCTATCTAAATGGGTAGGATGATGAGACAAAGAAGTCCGTTGTATATTGCATAGGTCAGACCAGGAATACGATGAGATGACGATTTTCAACAGTTTATTCCGACGTTTCGTAAGTCATATTTACATCTTCTGGATTGCTACAAAAAAAAAAAAAATGTAAAGTTTGGCACATACATACATACATAGGGGAGAGTGGGGTAAGAAGGCCCCCTTAAGGAGAAATGCTTATATAGTCTACAGTATTTCAGCTATTGACCTAACAGAGATATTTCTAGAAAGCATTGTTATTGGAGTATCAACGATCATAATCATGAGAAGCTGTTAGCAATTTAGGATAGCAAAAACATGACCTGAAAAAAAAAAAGAACAAAGGGGGCCTTTTATCCCATGGGTGGGGTAAGAAGCCCACGGTGGGGGCTTTTTGCCCCATACTTAAGATATTGTGGTACTTCATGAAAACTACCATTTATATTGAAAAGTTGACGCCTACTTTTGCTAAATATAAAAAATTCAACCTTCCACACAAAAATATTCAAGAATAATGTTGGAAAATATAAAAAAATTAATCTTAGAGTTCTTAGTTTCTTGTAAAACCTAGGAACCTTTTGGTATTCATAGGAACTGAAATTAGCAAAATTGTAAAATAAATTGACACTTCCCCTACATGACAGCTGTAGCAGCACAGTTAGAAATAAATTCACTTGTGTATAGCACCAAGAATAACACAAATAAAAGAAATAATGGATAAGTTTTGCATAAGAACAAAAATGACATAAGTCAAAAAGGTAGACTATACATTACTCCATTCTCTCTGGCTAAAGTCCTGTGACTATGGTGGCCACCTGGAATTGTAATGTGCTTTTCTGCTCGACTTGGCTAAATAATTTTAACAAAGTGATGTAGCCAGTCTACGAAACAACCAGCATTAGACCATCCATTTGCTGTGCATCTGGCAATTGATCCAGGTGAGCTGCCGATCATTAGTAGTGAAGTCATCCTTTTACGGGCAAATACAAACTTAAGAGGAAGACAAACTTCTGCTGCCTTCATTGCACAAATAAGATGTAGTCTGTCCTCTTTCACCACTGGTTACACGTCCAACTGATCAGATGGGGTATAAAGCCCCCTGGGCTTCTTGCCCCAAGGCGTGGTGGGCCTTTTACCCCACTTGCCATTTTTTAAGAAAACTAAATCCACCACTACATCAATTGAGTTTTCAAGTCTGGATTGCATTGCAAGATATTTCTTAGCTCTCATTTAAAGTAAATGTAGTTAAAGTACTGACCTTACTGACAAGATGTCCGCACAGGATAACCCTGATATAGCACGCATACTTACATGAAATGTGTCCAAAGAAGAAAAATGCGTGCTGGCTGTTTCCCATTCTAGTTCTCCCTGGCTGTTTGGTATAGAAAGCTTCAGGCAGAAGGTGTTGCTGCACTGATCAGCTGACTAAGTTGCTATGATATGCAATAAGCAAGAATATAGATGAAGGCCTTTTACCCCACGGGGGCCTTCTACCCAACTCTACCCTACATATTCATATATACATAAAAAATCTAAAAAACATAAATTGTAAAGTTTGACACACACATACATACATACTACATATATTATATATTATTATAATATTATATATATATATATATATAATATAATTATATATTATATATATATATATAACCACTCGCAACCTGACAATTTCAATGTAGATTCGAAGTCTCCAATTATATCAAGAGCGGAATAACCCAAAGGTCAAACAAAAGAAAAAAAGAGAAAACAAAAGAAAGGCTTTTATGAACGTCAATTTAATGACAGCGGACATAAAACCCAACTGGGTGTTTATGCGGAGAGAGTCGAGATACAGACGAAAATATCCTCGGAGTGATTTGAAGCAAAACAGCTGACGTCGATATTTTTACGCAATCAATAAAAATGAGGTTTTATCGTATATAAGCTTAATGAAGTTTATTTGCGAACGAGAACATTTTGTGAATAATTTTGCCTTCGCTCAGTGAGGTTTTACTCGTCGAGGCCATTATATATATATATATATATATATATATATATATATATATATATATATATGTGTGTGTGTGTGTGTGTGTGTATATATGTGATAGTGTACATCAGGATTAAGAATACTCTATTGATCCTGGTAAACATTATGAAGAAGTCCTGAGCTCTCTCTCTCTCTCTCTCTCTCTCTCTCTCTCCTCTCTCTCTCTCCAGTTCAGCTGTGACCCACAAAATACAACTAACAACTAAGTACTACACAATTCGCTGCTTAGGCCAGGACCATGATGGATGTGTAAGACGCGTGCCCATGAGGCCTCTCCTCGTCAGATCAGGGAATCGAACGCTGGTCATTCAGTTCGTGAGCTGGAGTGGTACCGCCTTCATTAATTATAAGTTTAACCGAAACTGTATGTCTACGGGATACTCCATGTGACATTTCTATTATGCCGAGTACATAATTATCAACATAAGACCAAGAATATGAATAGTACATAATTATCAACATGAGAATAAAATATGAATAGTAAACAATTATCAACATAAGACAAAAAAAATTTATTAGTACATAATTATCAACATGAGACAAAAGTATATGTGGGAAAACCTTGAATTTTGCGGCTTACATTTCCGTAAAATGTAAATAAATGATGTTAAGATTAAAATATATTAACTTCTTCCCTTTTCTCGTGTGCAATTCACGCAATGGCAATAAGCAAACGGTAAAGTCTTTGTCTTCGTTATGACGTAAAATGACGAAAGAAAGAAAAATAATAATCTTACTTCTTTTCCCAGAAACTGATGTGAAATGATACGCAATAAACGGCATCAATCCCTGTTGCTACGTCAGCTTCAGATTAAAATCTACGCCTTTGCTCTCTACGCCACGTTTTCCCGCGAGTCTTTGCTCTCTACGCCACGTTTTCCCGCGTGTCATTGTATAAACGACACGCTAAAAGTATGCACCAATCACAGTCACTGCATTCGGCCACGTAAGATAAAGAAAAATATTTAAAATTTTTTGAAAATTTCGTCCGAACATTCTGAAATACAAAGTGGAGAATAAAGTGTTCCCTATAAGGTCAGCAGCGCACAAACACATCCTACAGCACAAACTTCATACGCACAGACAGTATCCCATTACAATTTTGTCTGTCACACGGCGTCAGTATCGTTAGCAGCTGTGGAGCGGCGTGAGTGTTTTGCTGCAAGGGAGCATCTATACGATTTGTGAGCTCTAACGACTACGGACTATAGTAGATTCACATCAAGCGTGCATTTGATGTCTAGGCCAGTTCCTTACGACGCTCCTGATCACAGTGATGGAAACTCTCATTTTCTCGAGAGAGTTCACATAGGCAGGATGTATATTCCATCTCTCCTGAAAGACGTATCCCTCAGGAGAGGTGGAACATAGATCCTACTCATGTGAAATCTCGAGAGACTGAAAGTTTCCAGCCCTGTGACTGGCTTATCAACATCCAATCAGGAGCGTCGTAAGGGACTGGCCTAGACATCAAATGCACGGTTGATGTGTATCTACTATAGTTCTGAGGTCTAGTTGTGGGATCTTTCCTAAGATAGAGACTTTGATTTACATAGATTTGATTTGTAGAGATTTTTGGCATTATCCCAAGCACTGGGGCAACTAAGGCCATTCAGCGCTGAAATGGAAATTGACGGTGAAAAGGTTTGAAAGGTGTTATAGGAGGAAAACCTCAAAGCAGTTGCACTATGAAACAATTGTTAGAAGAGAGTGGACAATAAGATGGAAGGAAGAGAGTATGAACCGAGGTACAGTAAAAATAATGAAAGTAGTTGCAACTAGGGACCGAAGGGACGCTGCAAAGAACCTTAAGTAATGCCTACATTGCACCGAATGTGGTGCACTGACGGCACTAACCCCCTACGGGCTCTAAGATAGTAAACCCCCCCCACACAGGTTTCAACCAGGTATGTCTCCACCTTTGTGGCATGTTTAGTACGAGCCCGTTGGAGATGAACGTAAAAACACAAAAGAAAGGACTGTAAATATGATGATGGCCCCCAAAGGATATTAGTCCTAGATAAACGACCCCGCAAACCCTTATGGGGGGGATCACTATCTAAGAAAGATCCCAAGTTATGTACTACCATAATACCAAACTTCTTGCTGAGTACGAGAATAATTTAACAGTAATGTCATACTGTCACATGAACCTCAACTTGTTCCAAACATTTACGTAGTGTAGCAAGTTTGAAAGCCGTCAGTACTTGACTTGGTAATTGTTCCTTGAATGTTGTATTTGCTTCCACGCTTGTTGGTAAACTTCTGCTTTCTATTAGCCACTGCCGTTATGTTGGACTTGTAACCAGACTATCACATTTCAAATTAACCGAGATGTGGGATTTTTAACATTTTTGTGAATGTCAGGAGCCTCTCTCACCGCTGAGGCTGAAAGATAATTATTATTATTTTTTTTATTATTATTAATTTTTTTTTATCACAGTCCTCCAATTCGACTGGGTGGTATTTATAGTGTGGGGTTCCGGGTTGCGTCCTGCCTCCTTAGGAGTCCATCACTTTTCTTACTTACTATGTGCGCTGTTTCTAGGATCAAACTCTTCTGCATGAGTCCTGGAGCTACTTCAGCCTCCAGTTTTTCCCGATTCCTTTTCAGGGATCTTGGGATCGCGCCTAGTGTTCCTATGATTATGGATACAATTTCCACTGGGATATCCCATATCATTCTTATTTCTTATTATTATTATTATTATTATTATTATTATTATTATTATTATTATTATTATTATTATTATTATTAGTATAAGAAATTGCCCAAGAATTCGTTCTTATGTGACAGATGGCAACTGAAGGAAGGTTCATTTAAAATCGTAGAATAAGCAGGAAGAGACCAAAGGGACTGACTGGGTCAAACGTAAAAGGCAGAAGATAAAGTCGACGAAGTAAAAAAAAAAAAAAAAAAAAAAAAAAAAACGCACTTATTGGAGGTCCGACTGGATTCCTCTCCAGCATTGCATGTGTACTCCGCTCAGTGTCAGTCATCAAGGAGGAGAGGAAAAAAAAAAAAAAACATCACATAATGACGAATGTTGCGTGTTCCAAGAAGAGATTACAATTGCAAGGTACTAACTTTTGTCCGAGTACTGCCGAGAGAATTGCGTGTGTGCGTGCTTTGTGATGAAGTAAAGAACGGAATGTATGTACTTTCGCGACTTTGTATTTCTATAACAATGACGACACAGCGATAAAGGCGTGATCCGACCTCCAGCTTTTGTAAACTGTCATTCTGATAAATAAATCATAAATATCCCATCCTCAAATTTCTGTATCTTTAACTCAACGCGAAATACCTTTTTCGGTTTTTTATTTATCTTTTTTTTAAAGGCTTTGCTTCCCCCTTACTAACAAGAACAACAACAATAACAGCAAAGTAGTTCATTGGCCGTTTTCTGATTTTGGCAAACTGCAAAAGTCTGTCAGTCACATTATTTCTTCGTCTAAGAAACTGTTATTTATACTTCTATAAATCCAAGTACAGACACCTTTCCAACACAAAATAAAATTACGCGAACTGTAAGTTTCCTCCCTAAACCAATTAAATCGCCATTTTTTTTAGTTCCTGGTCATACGAACGTGAAAGTATTACCATTCCAGTTTTCAGTGAAGTATTTGAGAGTGACGTTGCTAGCCCCACGCCCTATTCCAGGGATATGCAAGGGCTTATAGGGCTTACATAAGCAGACAGTTTAGGACCGGACTACTAACTGAACCTACTCCCTATCAGCTCTGCTGCGTCCAGTGTTACTGATCTCTCATATAGCGTTGAAAATATAATTCATCCCCTGGAAATCCTATGATATGTGAACTTCACAATAACCCTCGAAATAAATCTCCCACAAAGAGAGAGAGAGAGGACCGATGAGAGGAGAGAGAGAGAGAAGGAGAGAGAGAGAGAGACGAGAGAGAGAGAGAGAGAGAGAGAGAGAGAGAGAAGGAAATCAACTAGCAGTAATGGGTACCTTAATTACTACGAGACCACCAAGGAGAGAGAATGAATGAATGAATAATTAATAATTATCTGGCGTCGTGACTACCAGGATCATTGACGCCGAATGAAGCCATTTGGACAACCAATTTGGGAAAAATCCACACACACACATCATAAAAACTCTTAAAATTCCGCATCAGTTATTATACTATAGCTAGCGCAAAGATGCTACTACGCATTAAACACCACCAAAGCTAAATTAAATTATTATTATTATAAAATATTTTAACCAGGCCACGAGCCGACCTTCAGCTCCCATGGGGCTGGCCCAAAGGATTAGATAAAATGCAAGGTCAAGGCCAAAAGCCACGAGCTTGGACCAAACAGGTCATATAGGATAATAATGAATGAATTTAGATAAATAAAAAATTGCACAGAGGCAAAGGCTTTCATACTAGAACACAAACAGGCAATAAATACATTTATTCACGTTTCCATACATTCTTTCTAAAAAACCAAAGCTAAAAACTACACACATACATAAAAGCGAAATACCTAAATTTCGTTAATTTAAAAAACTCCAACTTCTTTTAAAAAATTCAACCACACATCATAATCATACTGCGCTTCTTCACCCAAAATCTTTGTCAAACTGTAATTACCAACTCTATCTCTTTTGTCTTTAAAGTGCTGCTCTCTCAGTTCCCGATGACTAGGACATTCAACTAGCAAATGCTTAATAGTCATCGCGACGAGACAGTCATCACAGTAAGGTTGGTATTCACCACTCATGAGATACCCATGTGTCAATCTTGTATGTCCTATACGGAGGCGGCATATCGTTACTTCCCATTTCCTAGGCTAGATTCATATTTCCAAGGGTGTGTACGTACGTGGCAAACTCTTTCATTTTATTTGGTCCTGCTTCGTTCCATTGCTGTTTCCCATAATCTTGCAATGAACTTTGATATACTAGGAAAAAAGTCTCTATATGGTACAGCAATTGGTCTTGGTATCATATTGGGTTGCTGCTGATTTAGCTAGTTGGTCTGCTTTTTCATTTCCATATATATTTACGTGCGCTGGGACCCAGCGAAAAAGATATAGTAATCCCTCTAATACGCTGATGTAGAAATACCCACTGTGAGATTTTCAATGTAATTGGATGATCAGTATTGAAAATTTCAAGTGCCTGTAATGCACTTTTGGAATCACAAAGATGGTGATGTTAGTGGAATTCTGGAGGGTTGCAATATGTTCCAATGCTGTTAAAATTCCATACAGTTCCGCTGTGAAGTTCGATGCTATGATGGGTAGTGCTCCTCTGCGGCTAAAATCATCACTAAAAACTCCATATCCGACTCCATCATCAGTTTTTGGAGCCATCAGTAAAAACAAAATGTAGAGCCTGAGTGCTCTGCAGCATGTTCTAAAAATAATACTCTGATTTCTGTATCTGATTTTTCTCTTTTAATACCTTTAAAATATTTACAAAATTTAATTACAGGTAATTTCCATGCTGGGGGTTAATTGGTAAATTAACTGGACATACAGGATTTTCTTGACATATTCATTTTTTCCAAGATCTTTTTCACTCTAAAAAACTAAAAGGCTTAGGAAATCTTGGATGATTTTCATAAAAGTTGTTGAAACAATTTCTATTTACTGCTTCAAAGGCTTTAGAGTTGGGGATTCTCTGAACCCTAAACCAATATCTGATAATTGATGATTGGCGATATAACTCTAGTGGATTTCTCCCGCATCAATTAATAAAATGGGAGAAGATCGAAAGGCACCTGTTGCCAAGCGATACCGGATGATGTACTGAATCTAAGATTGCAAGACGATTGGATGAAGCAGAAGAATATATTTCACATCCATAAAGTAACTTTGAAATAATAGTGATTTTGTGTAGGTTTTTATAATTGTCTGCCTGTCTGCACCCCAGTTGGTATTAGATAATACTTTCAAAATACTTAAAGCTTCAAGGCACTTGGTTTTAATATGTTTCAGATGGGAAGCCAATTGAGTTTTTTGTCGAATATGAGGCCTAAGAAGCGTACCTCCTTTTCAACACAAGGTATTCTATGGTTGTACAGATAAAGGTCTGGGTCAGGGTGTACTCCCCGAAGGTGGCAAAAATGCATAACAGTAGTCTTACTGGCTGATATTTTAAATCCCTGTTGTTCAGCCCAGTTTACTATCTTATTTATTGTCAATTGTAATTTCCTTTCTGCAACTGACATTCGTGATGCAGCAACAGATATTGAAAGATCGTCTACGAATAGGGTACTCAATACATCATGGGTATAACAGACGCGACACCATTTATTGCTAACGCAAAAAGTGTGACACTAAGCACACTTCCTTGTGGGACACCCATCTTCTTGGCAATCTTCTATCTGATAATGTGTTGCCCACTTAACTTGAAAAATATCTACATTTCAAGAATGCTTTAATTAATGAATAGGGTAATTTTCCTCGTAGACCACAGGTATGAATTGTCTTAAGAATGCCATGTCTCCAAGCAGTGTCATAAGCTTTCTCAATATCAAAAAAATAGTTATATGGTGCTGCTTGGAGGCAAATGCTTCACATATGGAGGTTTCCAGCTGCAGTAGGACATCTACTGCCGAGTGCATTTTTCTAAATCATATTGTGAGGGTGAGAAAATACCATTACGCTCTAAATACCAGACAAATCTTGTATTCACCATTTTTTCCATTAACTTGCATAAACAGCAAGTTAGTGCTATTGGTCGATAACTAGCCACTGAAAAAGGGTCTTTTACCTGGTTTAACAAAAGGTAATACAAAAGCCAATTCCCATATGACTAGGTAGCTACTTTCATGCCATAATCGGTTAATTATACTTTTATTATAAATAGTTTTGTATTTTTTGAAATATGCCTAAACATTTGATAGGGAATTTCATCCGGACCAGGGCAGTGTTATTGCTGCTGGCCAGGGCAGCATCAAATTCCCTTTCTGCTAAAGGGTAAATTATATGGCTCGATCTTATCTGTGGAAAAGTCTAATCGCAGTTGTTCTTCTCTTCTATATTGATATCCAGGGGAACTGTCAGGATTTTTTTGAAAACTTGTGCAAAATGATCGGCGAGTTTATCACTGACATCTTTTGCGTTGGCGATGAGGTTGTCATTAACTTTAAGTACTGGGGAGGACCGGGAGTAAATTTCCCAGCGATCTTTTTATTTCTTCCATATACTGCAGATAGGTGTTCGGTGGTTAATGGACGATACAAATGACGCCCATGACTGCCTTCTAGCATTTTCATTGCCTTTCGAAAACGTGCTCTATTCTGCTTGTATATTATCATGTTTGCTATAGTTCGGTGTCTACGATAACGTGAAGTGATGTTCTTGTGACTCGGTGTAACAGTGTGAGCTCTTCACACCACCACGGGACTGGGCGTCGTCTAAAAAGACCTGTAGTTTTTGGTATAGAATGTATACCTGCTGTATGGAATGTCCCATTTAATAAATCGATTGCATCATCTGCCGTTGGGGAAAGTCATTTGCATCACTTTTCTATTTCGCCTTAGCTCTGAAATTGTTCCAATCTGCTTTTTCAACATTCCACCGTGGAGATCTTTGAACTGGTGGGTCATCAGTTGGAATTTATTATTATGGGAGCATGGTCACTGCTTTGCCAGTCATCACTTGGTCTTCCATCTGAAATCCATCGTGCAATTGGAACTAGATATTGTAAGGTCTAAGCATGAGACTGTACCTGTCTGGATATGATAATGAGTGGGTTCTCCAGTATTTAAAAGTCCTAAATCTTCATTTTCTATTATGGAAGCTATAATATTTCCTTTTTGATTTGATGTCACATACTCCCCATAAAGGATGTCTGCCATTTAAGTCTCCCATGAGAAGAAATGGTCGTGGAAGCTGATGAAGTAAATCAATTAGTTCTTCTCGAGTGATGGGATTGTTTTTTGGTGGAGATAAAAAGGGAACAGAGTGTGTATTTTCGTCTTAAGTGATTTGAACCGCAACAGCCTGTAAAGGTGTATTTAGTGGGATTGGAAAATGAGGAATGTCCCTGCGAACATAAATAAGGCAACCTCCATGTCTTCCCACTTCCAAATTATATTGTGTTCTATATGATATATACTCTCTAGGGCAAGGTGTGTGGACATCAAGCATTATTTCTTGTAAACATACAGCAATAGTAGATATTATAGAGTAACACTTTAAGTTCCTCATATTTTGCACGAAGTCCCTGACAATCCACTGTAAAAGAAATTGAAGAGAAGGTGTCTAGGTTTTGTGGAGGGTAGTCCTCTATTCAAGGTCATTTTGAATGTTTAGTGGATGGGAAGCTTTGCTTGTAAGTTTTTGATGATTGTTTTTCTTCGCCAGTTTGCTCATTGATTTTGGTTGTGTCTTTTGTTGGAGTTAATGGAGGAGAGGATGAGAGGGGGGGGGGTGTTCTTACCCTTCTTCATTTGTTTTTTTCCCTCTAATTCCATTAAATCAGGCAGAGATTCTGCCTGAGATAATGCAAAAGGAGGAGTAGAGGGAGGTTTGAGGGAGATATCCAGTTTGTTATATGGAATGTTTATTTTGTCCGTCTTTGCCGATTGTGCTCTAACCTTACTAGGCTGAGCACTTGGCCCAGTATGTCGGGCCACAGGAGTAGAAGTATCCTTTATTGAGGAGAAGAAGGATCAGCAGTTGGAGTGGAGCCCTAGTGGTGGAATGTTGAACCACAGGGGATGAGGCATCCTTCATTGAGGATGAGGAAGGAGCCCTTGTGGTAGTAAGGGCTTTAGAATAACTCTTGGCTCTTCCAAGAGTCGTCTTGCATGTCCAATACTGATGTGCTCTGTATATGCTTTATTAACTGCTGCTGTTTCAACTTTAAATTGCTTCACATATTTTATCAACTGATTTATGCTCTATGCTGACAATTAATGCATTTAGGTATATCTGAGCATGGGCCATGTCCTAGGGCAGAAGCAATTATTACACATCTTATTATTTTTACAACTTTAGATGGATGACCAAATTTAAAACAATTAAAATACTGTAATGCTTTTTGGTTGAAAAGGTCTAACTCGCACTCTTTCATTTTCTATTACTATATGAGATGGTACATTACTGTCTTCAAAAGTAAAAATCATCATGTTGCCATTTGGGACCTTTTTCACTTTCCATACAGTTGGTGGACACATATCTAAAATTTCTGCTTCAGTAAACTCGTACAAGTCTCTATCGAACAACACCTCTTCCATAGCTAATTTTAGGTGAGGACTAATTTTCTCTATTATATCGTTGTTTATCAACTTTCATCATTGTTAGCATCTGTGACTGAGTTTTTAGATTTTGCATGAATAAGTACAGAGCTCTTACCAAATCTAGTAATGTCACCACTCATTATGCCACCTATTTTTTGCTGAAGGTACCTACTAAACTTGTAATAGTTGAAGTTCTCCTCCTTGGCTTTTACTACCAGCCATTTAGGAGGTTGGGGGACTCTTATTTTGTCAATGTAGCTACTATTGGAGTTGATTGGGGATTCCATCTGCAGGTTTATAAATGTCTAAGTTTCTTGGGGCTTTATCCGTCAAGGCTCCTTTAACTAATGAGTTACATACACTCAAGGTATCAATACTACGGTTGCGTTAAAGCAGCTTTCAGTTTATCAATGTTACCGCAGCTTCCCATTTTCCTTCGTGTCAAGAAAGTTCATACGAATCTCTGCTATATTGCCAAACATGTTCAAAGATGTCGAGATATCCTCATAGTTACACTGAAGTGGAATATTTTTCATATGTATAACTTTCAAATGCATCACTCTACTATTATTGGCGTCTGGGGGGTTCAAAGAATGGTCTTTGTTTGAGCAAGAAGTCGTCAACGGTGCCAATGAGTCCATTTTCCCAGGGGATGTGGTTCATATTCGGATCCATATTTGGTTTTCTAAAAAAAAAATAAAACTCTTACTACTGGTTATATCAAGAAAGTATCGTGAGTCACTCAGGTATTCACATTCTCCACCAATGGCACTAGTGAGAGTTGACTCCCAATGGTCCAACCCATACCCTACCCATACAGGATAGCAACCAATACGTTTGTGGTGGCCCAGGTATAAGCCAATCCGCCTTGCTGCGGGAGTCTCTGATTCCACTAATGGGAATCAACCCCCCACCACAAACGTATTGGTTGGGCTTCCGGACAAAAGCCAGGAGTCCCACTCCCAGAAAAACCAGCTCCCCCTGGATTCCGATGGGCCAGTCCCTGGAGATGGTTCAGCCCTCAAGATAGCAATGGGAAAATCCCATTACTTACTCTCAGGTCCAAACCATATCAGGTGGTGACTCAACCACCACAACTCCCACTATTAGCTTCAAATGCAAACCCTTCCTAACCACGATCCCTTCTCAGACTCACCTTAGTAGTTAAATTAGACGAAAGTGGAAATGTCCACACCATTTATTGCCAAAAGTTTTGTAGGCGTTCCGTCAGGATCCGGCCTTCACACAGTGAAGGCAGGATCCCTTACCCCCTCACCACGTGAAGGAACCTACTCGAGGGGCCAAGGAGAGAGAGAGAGAGAGAGAGAGCGAGAGAGAGAGAGAGAGAGAGAGAGAGAGAGATAAACAACGAGCATTAAGGGGTTACCGTAATTGCTACGAGACCACCAAGGAAGGAGAGAGAGAGAGAGAGAGAGAGAGAGAGAGAGAGAGAGAGAGAGAGAGCAGCCCAGCGCTATAGTCGGAGTGTAATGCAGCGTTATAATCCGCCCCGACCAGTTGCAGCAGGTTAACTCCAAGTGATTTCAGGCATGGGGGGAATGTGTACTAAGCCACAAGGAAGGGAAGTAGGTAGGAAGGAAGGGCAGAGGACTGGGGGGGGTCGATGTCGGAGGAGATGCCTCTACTCTACTGTATACTAGATCAATGTTGCCGAAAGATGGATCCGATAGACGCGCCCTCAAGTTTTGGTATATTATATATACGCATATGTTCATGGGCGTACGCACGCCGTGCTTTTTTAACTGCGGTGTGACTGGAACTCTCTCTCTCTCTCTCGTCTCTCTCTCTCTCTCTCTCTCTATACTATATATAATATATATCTATATATATATATATATATATATATATATATATATATATATATAGATATATCATATAATATATTTATATATTATATATGTGTGTGTGTGTGTATAAAATATATGTGTGGTGTGTGTGTGATGTGTACATATTATATATATATATATATATATATATATATATATGATATATAAATGTATAGTATATATAACTACATATATATATATTATATATATATATATAATCACTATTTTTGTTTGTACAGCGTTTTGACGTTGCATGGAACCGGTTGTTATTCAGCAACGGGACCAACGGCTTTACGTGACTTCCGAACCACGTCGAGAGTGAACTTTTGTCACCAGAAATACACATTTCTCACACCTTAATGGAATGCTCAAGAATCGAACTCGTGGCCACCGAAGTGGCAGGCCAAGACCATACCGATCACGCCACTGAGGCGCTTACATATATAATATGCCTACAGGGGTTCCACCAAGACAACAGCTCACATGATTAGTTTATTGAGACGTTTCGTGCCCCAAGACATTGGCATATCATCAGTCTGTAATCAATATTTTATTTTTTTTTTTAACATTAAACTAAAATAAAACTATAAAATACAAGTATGAGTTCACAGAGAAGTAGAACTCTTTGACAAGCCGCTTACTTAGAAATACTATATGACCACCCATCAGGTCAAAGGAGGAGAGCAGAATTCAAAGCATCTTCGATACAGCATTTTTTACGCATCAAGCTACACCACAGACTACAGACTTCATTTTCAGCGCAGCTGTAGCGTTGATGTTGACATCTGACAAGAAGAATCTTCCTACACTTTCTCTTTACTTCAGGAATTTGTGAATGACTCTGTGGCAGAGATGGAAGTGTGCTGACAACCCCTACACTGGCTTTTGTGTTTGGCATCGTTAACTTGATCTATACCAGTAGATCTAAAATATAACTCGAGAAAACAGAGCGCACACCTCTCAATCAATGTCCGTCTTCACGAGCTCGACATAACAACTGCAGCGACGCGAAGCAGGAAGTCTGCTGAAATCAATTTTCAGATTCACCTTGAACCCAAACCTCACCGAGACTTCACCCACAATAAAATAACAAAACTCTTTTCTGTTAAGTTTTCGTTTCCTGCAAAAGAAAACTACTGAGATGGCGTCCGCACTTTTTCTGTCCGTGCTCAGATCTTAAAAACTACTGAGGCTAAAGGGCTGCAAATTAGTATGTTTGTTTGTTTTTGTTTGTTTGTATGGTGTTTTGACGTTGCATGGAACCAGTGGTTATTCAGCAACGAGACCAACGGCTTTACGTGACTTCCGAACCACGTCGAGAGTGAACTTCTATCACCAGAAATACACATATCTCACCCCTCAATGGAATGCAAGAGAACCGAACTCGCGGCCACCGAGGTGCTAATTAGGTATGTTGATCATCTACCCTCCAATCGTCAAGCATACCAAAATACGACCCTTTAGCCTCAGTAGTTTTCATTTATTTATTTATTTATGGTTAAAGTTAGTCATAATCATGTTTCTGGCAACAATATAGGACAGACCACCATCGGGCCGTGCTTTCAAGTTCCATGGGCCGAGATACAGCATGTTACCGAGACCACAGAAAACTGGATCCATTTTTGGTGGCCTTGATTTTACGCTGTGGCGGCTGTACAGAAAACTCGACCTCTTCGGCCGATTTTTTACTTGTGTTTATACCTATTTTCACTTCTCTTTTTATGCCATCTCATCCTCTTCCAGTAAACTTAACAGTAACGTGACCTCTTTTGGCAGACTTAACGCGGGAGACCCATTTTCATACATTGTCTTGCGGAATGACGGACCCAAGGTCTATATAGACCTTGGACGGACCTTTGAGGAGAGGGAAGATAGTCTCGTGAAGTCTCTTAAAACAAAAGTCTGTATTATTGCCATCAACTTCCAAGCGCAGAGGCGGGAATGATGAAAGCGACAGAGGGCTGGTCACCTCGTCCCCCCTTCGGCCTGCTTCATTCTTAATGCTGTCCTGCCGTGTTAGTTCAGTTTCTGGATCATTTATTTAGCATTTGGGACCGATGGCTCTGACGGGAGCGTTCGTACCTTCAGCTGAGGGCACTCATATATACGGTTTGTGTATTCACCAACAATTGCAATTTCGCTTTCTGGGCCGATTCCCTGATGGTGGGTGAAAAACTCGACTGGAATGGAAGTTTATAATTTAATGAACGGTGTCTGAAATTTTGGAATAAAGTATATGCAAATATGGCTGAAATGGTATTCAAGTCGTGATGATTATAAGCCTAATGGCTACTATCTGACATCACAGAATAATTAACATTTTTATAACCAATGTGCTGATGAATGTATCACATATATATATTATATATATATGATATATATATATAGTACTACG
Organism: Macrobrachium nipponense; assembly: GCF_015104395.2. Taxonomy (NCBI): domain Eukaryota; kingdom Metazoa; phylum Arthropoda; class Malacostraca; order Decapoda; family Palaemonidae; genus Macrobrachium; species Macrobrachium nipponense. Next base: position 69,512,321 of record NC_087212.1, on the reverse strand, counting down.
TATATATATATACGTATATATATATATACGTATATATATATAACGTATATATATACCTACCATATATATATATATATATATATATATATATATATATATATATATATGAAGCATCAATGACAAACAAACACATCTACTACTACTGCAAAATGCAATCCCGTACGCATATCACTGTCAAGCGGATTTATTCTTGATAATAAAAGGATACCATCCTTTCATTTTTCCAACGCCATATCACCCACTGGAATTTTATTTCTAACCCTAATCATTATTCTTTCTTGAACCTAATCCCTCACACTGAGGGACCTGGGGCAACCCGAACAAAATGTAAGGTCTCTAAGGTAAGGTAAGCCTATCGTTAAGTTAATCCTTACCCAATCTACCTAAAATCCTTTTAGCAAAATCGCCCCCTCCCCTTTTTTTGATCCAGGATTACGTTCAGAACTTCTCATATGTCATTCTAAGAAACCTTTTGTATATACAATCACCAATATGACAAGCAAGAGCATTCTCGTATTCCTCCGAGAACTCTACACTTTAAGAGCATATTCCAACGAAAGCTAGTCCTCGCATTTTTTCCTCTTTCCCAGCATATTTACGAATCTTATATCATTGAATAATAATAATAAGACTTCCTTCCAACCATTTAAACCACTGCACCGGTCGCGTGAATTCGTGCAAAACGTAATCCAGAAATAACAGGAACTAAAAGTTTCTCTCTCATTAAAAAAAAAAAATAAATAAATAAAAATAAAGTGAAACGTGAGACAAGAAAAGAATAAAACAGAGTATTTTAGGCCCCAGCCGCCGGCGCACATTCCACAGTGTGTTCGTTAGGGGGAAATGTGCTTCCCCTTGTCTTCAGATAAGATAAAAAAAAAGGGGAAGGGGGAATACCACGAGGCATTCTACGCCCTCTCTCTCTCTCTCTCTCTCTCTCTCTCTCCTTAGGCATTTTAACGGATTCAAGCCAACTCTTAATGTCTTCCCGAAAATGGAACCTCTAGGACAAATATACACTTAGGCGCACGTCGAGCCATTAAACTAAGTAAAAAAAATTAATTCTTTACAGAATGTATAGTGTGGGGGTCCGTTGCCTACGTCTTAACGTGTGGTGTGCCAGCTTCGTTCTAAAAATATACATATAAGTATGCTTAAAAATTCACAGTAGATGTGCGCGACTTCATTCAACAAGCAAATACCACAGGAAAATGACAGTCAGAAATCCAGGCGCTTTCGTCTTCACTAAGACATCGCCAAGGAACGAATGAAATACAGTTGGAAAGAAAGTGACCGGGTCCTTTTGTTTATAAGCCGGCGTATTTTCTACTTTGTGTTCCGGGAGCTTAAAAGGGAGATACTTTGCGATCCCTTGATGGAGGAAGTGATACATAGAAGAATAATAAGAGGCCACGAAAGGGAAGGCGAACACGAAAGGTAGAAACGCAACGAATGAAAAGTCACGCAACCAGACGCCCCTCGACGCTAAACACCCTCAACTAATTACGTCTCGGAGATAAGATAGAATTTGAGGTAAACAAAAAATATATATATTTTAAATACAATATACGTATACTGTACAATCCTCAAAATTTTTCGGGTACGTTTTTATTGAAAATTACAATGAAATGAGTTATATTTACAAGCTTGTATATAAATATATATATATATATATATATTATATATATATATATATTATATATATATATATATATATATATATATATATATATTATTGAGGAGGAAACCTCGCAGTTGTACTATTAAAAAAATGTTGGAGAGGTTGGAAAGTCAGCTGGAAGACAGAGAATACGAACGGAGGTACAGAAAAAGGAATGAAAGGGGTTGCAGCTAGGGGCCGAAGGGACGCTGCGAAGACCCTCAAAGGAATGCCTAAAGTGAACCACGTGAGGTGCACTGACGGCACTACCCCGCTACGGGATGAGTGCATATAAAATATTATAGTTGAATCACATATACCGTGCATTTGATGTCTAGGCCCGTCCCTTAAGACGCTTTTGATTGGTGTTGATAAGCCAATCCACAGGTCTGGAAACTTTCAGTCTCTCGAGGGAGTTCACAGGGGCAGGATGTATGTTCCACCTCTTCTGAAAGACGTATCCCTCAGAACATACATCCTACCCATGTGAACTCTCGAAAGAGACCGAGAGTTTCCAGCCCTGTGGTTGGCTTATCAACAGCCAATCAGGAGCGTCGTAAGGGACTGGCTAAGACATCAAATGCACGGTTGATGTGAATCTACTATAGTATTTACGCTTGAAGAAACGCTTGAACAGGTAAGCGAGTTCAGGGCTGCAGTGCTTCAATGATACTATCCACTGGAAGATAAGATACGATAACGAGTGATTGAACTATCTGGTCTTTTGTGTAACAATGTAACAGGACAATCACATGGGCTTGACAGAATTCTTCGCAAATCACAGTTTTAGAACATGAATTATTTAGTGAAAATGCACATCTGACATCCAGGTCATTCATTTGTGGCCCGTCGGTTAAGTCAGTCCGTCAGACTTTAGCAAGGCGTGGTCCGACCTCCAGCTCACTCTGGACACGTGCTAAAATCTACGATCAAATAGAACGTTGTTTAACCGACGAAAATTAAAATAAATAGGCTATATTTTTATCAGGAATCATTTTTCTGCGCCGTGTAACGTGCACATTATTTTTCTACCTTTTCATTCTAATGAATAAATCCTAAATATCCGATCCTGAATTTCCTGTACCTTAAACTCTCCGCAAAACACCTCTTTCAGACCGTTTTAGTCTTTTCCATAGTGCTTTCCTAACGCCACAACAACAACAACAACAACAACAAGAACAACAACAACAAAGTAATTTGTAGGCTTACTCCCCGAGTAAGCGAAAATGTCCTTCATATTATACGATACTACATCGTATCAATCCCTCTACTTTAACATATAAATTTTTTTTTAAAATCACAAAACTTTGCACAACTAAACTAACACTTGCATACTGAATTACTGACATGACGTCAAATTTCTTCGATGCTTCGTCATTTTATACAAGGCAAAGAGCAGCTCTCCTTACTTGATTTTAGACACAATTTTTCAAACGGTAGGCGAAAGAATGAATTCCCGCGTGTCAAAATCTGTTCCGAAAAACGCTTTACAAAAGGGGGTGTGTTGTATCAAAACAATTGTCGAGCATATATGTCTGGCCAAGTATGGCCGGGGGGGGGGGGGGGGGGGGGGGGGGGGGGGGGGGGGGTGGGGGGGAGTCGAGTGCTATTGTAGCCAAGGCCTTGATTGTAGCTAAGTGCAAAGTAAACAGCTTGGATAAGTGCACCGACCATGGTCTAGAAGTAGGGGGCAACCGACTCCTCCTCCTCGCGAGCCCATTTTTGGATCTTTTCGGAAGGAAGGGGGGGCCCTCCCAAGTAACAAGATACTCAAAATATTTCTGTTTTTTTTTTTTTTTTGCTCTATCACAGTCCTCCAATCACTGTGTGGTATTTATAGTGTGGGGTTTCCGGGTTGCATCCTGCTCCTTAGGAGTCCATCACTTTTCTTACTATGTGCGCCGTTTCTAGGATCACACTCTTCTGCACGAGTCCTGGAGCTACTTTAGCCTCTAGTTTTTCTAGATTCCTTTTCAGGGATCTTGAGATCGTGCCTAGTGTTCCTATGATTATGGGTACAATTTCCACTGGCATATCCCATATCCTTCTTATTTCTATTTTCAGATCTTGATACTTATCCATTTTTTCCCTCTCTTTCTCTTCAACTCTGGTGTCCCATGGTATTGCGACATCAATGAGTGATACTTTCTTCTTGATTTTGTCAATCAACGTCACGTCCTGGTCTATTTTCACGTTTTTTTATCACCCTATCTGTTCTGATACCATAGTCCCAGAGGATCTTTGCCTGATCGTTTTCTATCACTCCTTCAGGTTGGTGCTCGTACCACTTATTACTGCAAGGTAGCTGATGTTTCTTGCACAGGCTCCAGTGGAGAGCTTTTGCCACTGAATCATGCCTCTTTTTGTACTGGTTCTGTGCAAGTGCCGGACATTCGCTTGTTATGTGGTTTATGGTTTCATTTTTCGTATTGCACTTCCTACATATGGGAGAGATGTTATTTCCGTCTATCGTTCTTTGAACATATCTGGTTCTTAGGGCCTGATCTTGTGCCGCTGTTATCATTCCTTCAGTTTCCTTCTTTAGCTCTCCTCTCTGTAGCCATTGCCACGTGTCATCGCTGGCTAGTTCTTTAGTCTATCTCATGTATTATCCGTGCATTGGTTTGTTGTGCCAGTCCTCTGTTCTGTTTGTCATTCTCCTGTCTGTATATTTCTGGGTCTTCGTCTACTTTTATTAGTCCTTCTTCCCTTGCACTCTTTAGCCACTCGTCTCACTGGTTTTCAGATATTGCCCCAGTGCTCTGTTCTCGATGTTGACGCAGTCCTCTATACTAAGTAGTCCTCTCCCTCCTTCCTTTCGTGTTATGTATAGTCTGTCCGTATTTGCTCTTGGGTGTAGTGCTTTGTGTATTGTCATATGTTTCCTGGTTTTCTGATCTATGCTGCGGAGTTCTGCTTTCGTCCACTCCACTATTCCTGCGCTGTATCTGATTACTGGCAATGCCCATGTGTTTATGGCTTTCATCATATTTCCGCCGTTGAGTTTTGACTTGAGTATCGCCTTGAGTCTCTACATATATTCTTTCCTGATCGTGTCCTTCATCTCTTGGTGTTTTATATCCCCTTCTTCCATAATTCCCAGGTATTTGTATCCAGTCTCATCTATGTGTTTGATGTTGCTCCCATCTGGTAGCTTTATCCCTTCAGTTCTTGTTACTTTGCCCTTTTGTATGTTGACTAAGGCGCATTTTTCTATTCCAAACTCCATCCTGATGTCCCCAGATACAATCCTTACAGTCTGGATTAGGGTATCTATTTCCTTGATGCTCTTACCATACAGCTTGATGTCGTCCATGAACATCAGATGGTTAATTCTGTTGCCTCTTTTCTTGAGTTGGTACCCGGCATCCATCTTCTGTAGTATTATTATTATTATTATTATTATTATTATTATTATTATTATTATTATTATTATTATTATTATGTCAGTGATGTGTCTAATACCAAATAGTGAAATCAAGAGAAATATGTACCAGCAGAGTCGAAACTAACCTATATAACTCTATTATTTTAAATGGTCTTCTTATTGCATAATTTTTTAATTAAGATTATTATTATTGTTATTAGTATGTCAGTGATGTGTCTTCTACTACGAAATCGTGAAACCAAGAGAAATATGTATATAGTACCAGCAGAGTCGAAACTAACCTCTATAACTCTTGTTGCCGAGAGGATTGTTTCACTGTAACCCTAGATTTACTTCAAATAAGAAGGTTTCAAGATGAAGAGGTTATATGAATAAAAACAACACTCTCGACCGACTACATACATAGCCTCTCAGGAACATTTAATAAAATCCCACAACCCAGCCAAAAACCATTTAAAAATTCATTCAGAGGAACAATTATATCCTCCTATTTAATGAGAGAGAGAGAGAGAGAGAGAGAGAGAGAGAGAGAGAGAGAGAGAGAGAGAGAGAGAGAAATCAGCAATTTTGAAAATGACAAAAATGTTTATATTTGCAATTTATTTCGGACTTGAAACAACACAGACAGACAACGACGAGAGAGAGAGAGAGAGAGAGAGAGAGAGAGAGAGAGAGAGAGAGAGAGAGAGAGAGAATATTTCAAACTTACCAAATTTTCGGGCCACTAGATTTTAAGGCTTGGATTCGACAGATTTTCGCAGTTCTTGAAGCAAGTCCAATCTCCAGCCACCCCCACCCCCACCCCGACTCCCACTCCCATATAAGCCAATTTGGAAACTGGGTACCCAGTTGAGATCACTCAAAATAACCGAAACAGGCGAGAAAGTGGCGATACTAACTGACGAGCATATAAAAATAAAAGCCATAAATACCCCATTGGAAATAAAGCCACATTGGACAGAAAGGGACACCTCGTCTCCTCCAGATTTCTACAGGAAGGCAGTGGGTCGCCGTGGAAAAACAAGGTCTCTGGGCTCCAGAACTGAGCCCGCAAAGAAGCCCACTATATAAATCGCTGCCTGAAAAGTCAAGACAAAAATTTGTGGTTTCAGTAAAAGCTCAAGTCAATACACCGTGTTGCACACTCATGTAGGTCGAACCAACAAGCTCCTGATCTCCATTAGTGATCTGGGGTCTTCTCCCCATCACCCCCCCCCCCCCCTCTCTCTCTCTCTCCTCTCTCTTCTCTCTCTCTCTCTCTCTCTCTCTCTCTCTCTCTCTCTCTCTCTGAAATGACTCGTGATTTCTGAGTGTGAAAGGGTCCGGATAAGGAAAATATATATATATTTTTTAACAATCATCATCATTATTTTTCAGTAAAAGGAAGAAGCAAGAATAAAGAATACACTTCTTCGACCTTACTTCTCTACAAAGGCCTGGGATAGTAATCTGCTTGAGATTTCTTATGAAAGACCTTGCTTTCTTCAAAAAGGACCGACCATCATATCGGGATTGTCATTCTAGATACGGAGAGTGATTTAAATATCTAGACGACATTTACACAAAATATTCCCTGGGAAATATCCTCATTTCCTTTCCCACTTCTATGATGAATTGTTCACCGTAATTTGCTGTAAGATATCTCAATAATGTTTTGAAGGGATGAAAAATTCAGCATCTTCGTGAAGACTATAATAGCCCCTATTCTAAAACGTAGTTTCATATTAATTATGATTTAATTTCTCATATGGGCAACTTATTAATGATAATTTCGTTGCACAGTGAAATCAGCTAAGTTAAGTTAAAATCCAACAGATTTATAATTATATATTTCTTTACACAATTTGAAAACTTGTATATAAACGTACATATACGGCAATCAAGGCTAAAAAAAAAAGCTATCAAATAAACACAAGTAAGTAAAAGACATAAAATTGTTCCAATGTAAAATCACCTCATTTGAAAAAGACACAAAATGTCAGGGGAAGACATTCTCTCGCTCCGATAACGACACAGGTACATTCATTCACCTTGAACAATCGATTATACGAATCCCAAAACACCGGTGCGCGCCCAACATGAGTTGCCATATCCAGTCAAAGGTACTGACAGGTTACGTCGTCATCATCCGTCATGTTGATGCTGCCCCATTCAATCACAGGTCATCTTAGAAGCGCGCTGCTGTTCATTGCTTGCAATTATTTACCTAAAAGTCCTGTGCGAAAGATATATGGGACGTGTTACGCGCAAGACATCATGAGTCGGTTACGGGCTCGACTACCAATCTCAGGGTCCGGGTTCGATTCCCCGCTCAGCCAACGCAAAATCAGAGGAATTTGTTTCTGGTGATAGAAATTCATCTCTCGATGTGGTTCGGATCCCATAATAAGCTGCAGGTCCCGTTGCTAGGTAACCAGTTGGTTCCAAGCTACGTAAAAATATCTAGTCCCTAGGGCCAACCCTATGAGTCGTCAAACTAAGATATACTTAACTTTGGACATCATGTACACTTTCCAAATTCGTAACACAATGTTATTAAAACACTTCATTCTACAAGATACTAACAATATATTATTATGAGTACATACATACAGTATATATATATATATATATATATATATATATATATATATATATATATATATATATATATGAGTACATATACATTATATATATATATATATATATATATATATATATATATATATATATATATATATATATATATATATATTATCCTGGATTATCTCTGAATTTTAACCCTTTTTGACAGTGAACTATCTGGTATTCCTGATCTTTTCGTATACCTTGCAACCTTCTTTCCAACTGTATTTTTCATCTGTGCCCCGACTATGCCTGAATAAACAGGAGAAAGCGCTTGGTACTGACTTTCTGTTTTATCATTTTCCTGTGGTATTAGCTTATATAACGAAGTCACGTGATTTTTAAGCGCACACACAAAGACATTATATATATATATAATATATATATATACTATATATATATATATATATATATATATATATATATATAGTAGAGAGAGAGAGAGAGAGAGAGAGAGAGAGAGAGAGAGACTATTAGTCCCAGCAGAGCCATCAGACCTTAATTGATGGCGACTTCTTTCAGAACTTTCGTTGTCTGAAGGTACGTTAAACACTCAGTCTAATAGCTTTAGTCTTCTTTTACGTTAAATCACGTCTCTTCAGTAGTTATCGGTCAACATGTCTTACGAGAATATGGCGCCCTGCTGATCTGCCCGAGTGGTCGACATCTTTTGTTTTTCGAAAAAGGGGGGGAAAAACGAAAGAAAAACAAAATTACTGAGCCTTCATTCTGTCTACAAAACGGACAATGTATACTGACGAGACCAGCTAATCTTGTACCAGTTTCAAGAATAAATCATATTTTTATATATATATATATATTATATATATATATTCTATATATATATATATATATATATATAAATATATATATATATAATGATTGATCCTTCATTCTGTTAAAACATTGACATGCATTACTGAATAAGACCAGATAATCTTTTACAAAAAAAAAAAAAAAAAAAAAAAAAAGTGTCTTACTGAATGAGGACCAGATAACTTAAAAAAAAAAAAAAAAAAAAAAAAAAAAAAAAAAAAGCCCTCTATATGACCAGCTTCAAGAATATACAGATTCACTCTAACACTGGTACCGCCATTGCAACTATCATTGTTTTGGAGACGACCAAAGAACCTGGAATAAAGAAAACATCTCCTGATGAATTCAGTAATCCAGTGTAGTAGCTTGATGAAACCATCAATAATGAGTTAGCTGGATTGTTTGTGTGTTTGTTTGTATGGTGTTTTTACGTTGCATGGAATCAGTGGTTCTCCAGCAACGGGACCAACGGCTTTACGTGACTTCCGAACCACGTCGAGAGTGAACTTCTGTCACCAGAAATACACATCCCTGACGCCTCAATGGAATGCCCGAGAATTGAACTCACGGCCATCGAGGTGGCAGGCCAAGACCAAGCCGACCACGCCACTGAGACGCTTTCGGGATTGTTTGGCACATACTCTTTAATTTTGTCAATCACTCTGTGAACCAATACCCAAGTAGTAACTTGAGCCAGACCAGATGGAAATGAGGCAGGGCAGAGAAACGGTGAAGAATACTAACTCGAAGGAAAAAAATAGACTCGCTTTCTGGAAGGAGAGAGCGCGAGCACCCTTTTATCTAAGGAAGCGTTTAAAAAGAAAGACGGGGCCAACAGGACTTCTTAACGGATACAAAAAGGACTTGGGGTCATCTAAACAAATCTCCTGGGTTTGAAGGGGTGTCTGTCTGTCTGTCTGTGTCACCTTTAAAATAGCTGACTTGCCTTGTGTATTCCAAAGGAGGGAAGACCCAAAATATATAAATATAATATATATATATATATATATATATATATATATATATATATATATATATATATATATATATATAAATATATAATATATTATATATATAATATATATATATATATATATATATATATATTATATATATATAAAACTCTTTCTAAAAGCATCGTTGCTGAACAGGGAGCTACGACTTGAAAAAGAAAACAATGGACTCGCAGAATGCATCCCATTGGTAAAAAAAAAAAAAAAAAAAAAAAACAAAAAAAAAAAAAAAGAAGTCGGTGCCAAACGCTAGATACCGAAATACAATAGAGAGAGAGAGAGAGAGAGAGAGAGAGAGAGAGAGAGAGAGAGAGGCTATTTTCGTTATCTTTTCATTTAATTAATAGTTTTTTTTTCCAGGCGCAATGCTACCTAACCCCAGCCATTGGAAAACTTCGTGGCATCTTTGTTGCTCTGTAGATGATAGGATTATTTCCCAAATAACCCTTAACGACAAAGGTATGGGGAAAGATAAAGGGGGAAAGGGAATTGAAAGACTCAGCTTGTAGAATACTTAGACCCATATATGTGTGTTTTAAAGCACTGGGGAGCCCTTTCCACTTCAACGACTGGGGTATCCAGAGTAAAAAAATTAAAAATACCACCATTTTAATTGCTGTAACGTGGATGGGACCCTCAGTCCTAGTAAGCGCCTGCCAATTAACATGACCCACCCCATCATACATGCAAAAGAGGGCTCACCAGCAGTGAGTCAAATAGCCCCACACACGTTGCGCCATCAACTCGTTCTTTGCACACTCGTCAATCTTGGATACTGAGGTAGCTACCTCTTACTTGCTCTCATTGTCCTTCCTAACACTTCACTGAAAAGATATTTCACCAACCTACCATCGTCCATTCTTTCCACATAACCGAACCAGTTTAATTCACTGGGAAAGTATGGGGTTGAAAGGAGATACACTGCAGAAGGAAAAAACATACTATATACGTATATATATAATATAATATAATATAATATATATAATATATATATATATATATAATATATATATATATATATATATATATATATACATAGGAGAGAGAGAGAGAGAGAGAGAGAGAGAGAGAGAGAGAGAGAGAGAGAGAGAGAGAGAGAGAGTAGTTTTTCATACAATAAAGAGAGGCAGTACACGGTTAGAGATTGCACATGCTGCAACAGAGGTGTGTCTACCTTCCTTTTCATCCACAGGGAACGTGAGTGAATAAGGGCCCCATTACAATAAACAGTCAAACGTTTGCAGAAAAAAAAAGTAAATAATAAATAGTCGAGCTTTTCAGAAAGGGCTTCCCAACAAAGGGGCTTTTTAACGTACCATGCTTATGTAAAGTCCAAACAGGAAACTAAAAATGCTGGACGGGAATATAAAGCCTTTTGGCCTACCGTCAAATTGCTGATGTTGATAAAACAGAAGTGTTGAAAGGTGAAACGTACAGTTTGACAAAGGTACTGCATGACCAGAAAGTATCTGTGCGCACATCAACACAAAACTTCGTTTCACTGCAGTCTAGTAAGAATTCGTACGTAAACCAGCAAACACATACTCAATGTATCAATTTTATATATATATATATATATATATATATATATATATATATATATATATATATATATATATAGATACTTATGCTTAAAAATCCCAGGGGAGAAAGCGCTTGGCACTGACCTTCTGCCTGTCACACACACACACATACACACACACACACACACACACATATATATATAATATATATATATATATATATACTATATATATATATATATATATATATATATATATATATATATATATATATATATATATATATATTATATATATATATATATATATATATATATGATATATATATATATCTATATATATATATATATATATATAGATATATATATATAGCCTATATACATTGAACGATTTTCGTAAATTATCCACGAACAACTCGAGTACCAAGGCCGTAAGTGACGTCACAGCATCCACGTCATGAAACGGTAAGCCAATGTAAACAAATTTTGGTACAACATGCAAGCCTCACTGGGAGTTGCCAAAGAAAACCCCATCGTATGCTTTATTACTTCCTTTTTGAGTACAAAGTCTGTCAAGTATTCTTATCCATACGCTAAACCCTTCTTGGAAAACTGCTCTACTCTCTCTCTCTCTCTCTCTGCTCTCTCTCTCCTCTCTCTCTCTCTCTCTCTCTCTCTCAAGGAATACGTGACAAATGTTATGGGCGGAACTTTCTCGAGATTTCTAATTAAACTGGATAAGTGGGTAGGAGCGTCACACACTTAAGATGGAGAGGAGATGGGGGAGGGAGGGGGAGGGAGGGAGGGGAGGGGGGTGAGGGAGGGTTGTTTAAGGGGGGTGGGAGTGGGGAGGGGTTAATTTGGACGACGAAAGAGAAGAAAACTTACGTAACAGGAACATCAAGGCTCATCCTTATAAAGAGCTGACTCGGCATTTCAAGGGAAGAATTTAATATGTAGGTAGACACAGTGAATATTTATATGTACAGGCGAACACAGAGGAGGAATAGAGACAAGTCCCAAGCGCTGGGACCCACGAGGCCATTCAGAGCTGAAACGAAAATTGACATTAAAAAGGATTGAAAGAATGTAACAGGAGGAAAAGCTCAAAGCAGTTGCACTATGAAACAATTGTTAGGAGATGTTGGCGTGTAAGATGGAAGGAAGTGAATATGAACGGAGGTAGAGTAAAGGGAACGAAAAGGGGTTACAGCTAGGGGTCGAGGGGACGCTGGAAAGAATCTTCAGTAGTGCCTACAGTGATCCGCATGAGATGCATTGATGGACCTACCACAACCCGTCCCTCCTCCACCGGACCTAATGCTAACCTTTATGCCACCTCAACATATCTCCACGTTTCTAGCCTCTTCATTTCTCCTCACACGATACAATGATTATATACCAGAAGTCTACGAAAAAGGAGCTTTATTATACAGAAATTAAGGCATTACTTCAAGGTCACTGTACGCTAATTATTGGGATGGGGGGTGAGGGGCCGGTTGCGAATGGCTGGCACGAGTCACTCGTAGCCCATCGGATGCGTATGGATTTTGCTGACGCGTCCTGCCTCTGCATTTTCACGATGCGAGTTGAGAGAACGAGGAAATTACCTCTCAAACTTTCTTGGAGTTTTAAAATGTTCTTATCGCCATCAACAACTGAACCACGTAGGGGACTGGGTTGTGCCGCCAGTGCCCCTCATGCAGTGCACTGCAGGCATTACTTAAGGCGTATTGCAACGTGCCTTCGGCCCCTAGCTGCAACCCCTTTTGTTCCCTTGACTGTACCTCCTTTCATATTCTCTTTCTTCCATCTTACTTTCCACCCTCTCCTAAAAATTGATTCATAATGCAACTGCGAGGCTTTCCTGCGGTTGCCCCTTTCACTGTCAATTTCCGTTTCAGCGCTGAATGACCTCATAGGTCCCTGTGCCTGGCCTTTGGCATAAATTCGATAATCAGTTCCATTCACTCCACAACAACAACTTATCTTCATGGATCCTCACCCAGGATAACCATCTGGAAATGGACACTCGAATGTTGGCACAAATTCTGGAGGTTAAAAAATGCGTCAAGATACCACTTCTACTACGTTCTTTAGTTTATTATCTTCTCACAAGAAGCTAACAGACTTCTTTGCAAGATCTTTTTAATCAATTCGTTTACAAAGTAATTTGCTGACATCTTTATTAAGCAACTGCATCATCTAACTTGACTTCAATAACTATCTGTTTTACTTGTTATTGATGGAGTCCCGTGTCTCCAAGGTACATTCAGTGTGTGATATCAAGACTGGATACTACTGTTCGATGCAACATCGATTATATCCACGGAAGAGCAGATAAATCAATTGCAATCCATGCTTCCAAGTATAAGCCCTACCATCTCAAACCCCTAGATTATTTTTATGATAACCAGGCTACTTTATCGAATGACTCGGCGCACGTGGCATCCACAACTCGAAGACAACATCTATCCAGTCTTGGTTTTCTGTAAAAGAAAGCTATTGTGCCGGCTGTCAGTCCGTCCGCACCTGATCTTAAAAACTACCGACGGTAGAGGGCTGCAAATTGGTATGTTAATCTTCCACACTCCGATCATCAAATTCCCAGCAAAGAATATAAACATCTACTGATTCCCAGCAAAGAATATAAACATCTACTGATTCCCAGCAAAGAATATAAACATCTACTGATTCCCAGCAAAGAATATAAACATCTACTGATTCCCAGCAAAGTATATAATCATCTACTCAAAAAACATGTTTCAGGAAAGCAGACGGCAAAGAACGGGCAATCATGGAACAGATATTGAAAAAATTTTAACTTATCCATTTTCAACCTTTTATACGCTACACGACGAACGTCTAAGAAGGTGATTAAATTCAAGCAAAACTGATGCCCATTTATTCCATTTGCCAGCAATATAAAGTATAGGTTACTGTATATATATATATATATATATATAATAGTATATAATATATATAATATATATTATATATATTATATTTATATATATCTATAGATATATATACAATATTATATATATATATATACTATATAATATATATATATATATAATATAATATATATATATATATTACCAGTGTAGGCGGCTGAGTGAGAGACTGTTTATCGAAAGATGGAAAGTGTTAGCTTTTTTACTCACGATCCCAAGTTCAATATTTAGCGACCAAGCTAATACGTCAACATACAAGACCAGGCCCCTACCTCACCCCATCCGCCGACGGGACACTGAGTCCAGGGGTAGGGACCGGCACGAAACTAATAAAGCCAAGTGTTCGTGAAGAAGAGCGTTCGGCCTGGGGGAGAGGAAAGGAACGCAGCGCTATGCTGTCTGTCTCTATTTTTTAAAAAAAAAGGCGCCTCTTGAAAACAGGAAACAATATTATATATTCCAGTCATTCCGAGCTGATCCCTTGAAAGCGTGTGTTCTTCCACTGCCAATTCAAGTGTAAGACTGACTCTTCCTGTCACCTGATATCAGATACTGGTTTTATAAGAGATGGAACACGCTGGCAACCATACTCATGGAATAATAGACATCAATATAAATAAAAAATAAACTAAATACTTGGACCATCACTTTATGAAAAACTCCTTAAGTTTGCCATTGCTATGAAATTGAAGTTAGGTGCAATTCCCTTTTTGAACTGTTTTCGTCGCAAACTTTGAAGAATATTCGATACTCTGATAAAAACGCCCTCTTAGTACACACAATTCTGGGAACCATCAAGGAGAGCCAATCCTGCTTCCTGGTTACAAAATTGAGAAGGGTCGATTGCAATGGATTTAATGGTGACTGGAAGGCGTCCCTGTTCACCTATGTAGTTCGGAAGGAAAATCTCAAATTTCTTGCGGACAAGGCTCATATCCCTTGCGAACAAAGCTCACATTCCTTGCGAACAAAGCTCGAATCTCTTATGAACAAAGCTCAGAATTCTTGCGAACAAAACTCGAAATCCCTTGCGAACAAAGCTCACATTCCTTGCGAACAAAGCTCGAATCTGTCATGAACAAAGCTCAGAATTCTTGCGAACAAAGCTCGAAATCCCTTGCGAACAAAGCTCAAAATTCTTGCGAGCAAAGCTCAAATCCCTTGCGAACTACGCCGGTTGGAAAGCAACCCTTTCTCACGTAATGAATGAATTATGACAATAAGGTTTGAAAAGCAAGCACTACAGCCCTATCGACTTTCCAAAGTTGACGGCAGCGACGAGAGAAAGTTAAGCGTGACCTGACAGCAAGGTGGATTCAGAAAATAAATGAGATGAACTATAGCGATAAAAGAGTAAAGCTAGGAGAATGCCCAGAAGTCATAGTTAGAGAGGCTGAACAGCAAGATAGCAGAAGGGAAGTGGGAATGGAAGTTAAAAGGATGAAAAGAGGGAACACTCATTCTTTCGCAAACGTAGTTTATTTATGAATTTATGTATAGGAATGGAATGGAATATAAACTCAAGGCCAAATGCCAAGCGCTGGGACCTATCAGTTCAATCAGAGCTGAAAGGGGAAATGAAAGCTGTAAAAGGAGGAAAAAAAAAACTCGCAGTTGCACAATGAAACAATTGTTAAGAGAGGATGGGAAGTCAGATAGAAGAAAGAGAATATGAAGGGGGTTATAGTAAAAGGAATGAAAGGGGTGGCAGTTAGGGGACGAGGGGACGCTCAAAAGAATCTAATGTAATGCCCGTCATTCCCTACGGGCCAATTGATGCAGGTCCTTTATCAAATGAGATTGACGAGTCACCCCCCCCCCCCCCCCCCCATCTCCTACAACATCTGAAGGTTATGCACTCCCATACTAAGTCAACCGAGAGGAGAAATATCAAGTCCAAAACTGGCAGTGTTCAAGTTTCCAAAGTTATGATGATGCAATGTTTCGAGTCCTTCTATGCTGAGCCATTCATCGTCAGGATTGAGTTACAAGTGGTCATATGACGTATAAAATCAAATAGCTTTGACCCCTTACGCTAATAAAATTCTTGACCAGGTTTCAAGATTGTATATGAAAAAAGTAAACAAGTTAAGCATTACCATGATTAAGAAAATGAACCCTATTCCTAAGGAACAAGCCCACCAAAGGGGCCACTGACTTGAAATTCTTTAAGCTCCCAAAGAAAACGGCGCTCATTAGGAAGACGTAAGAGGAGGTCAAGGAGACCTATATTAAGGTAGCAATGCATTGCATCTTCGCAGGAACTTGTGAAGCTTAAATTGCACGACGCCATCCTCAGTTTGTTTGTTTGTATGATGTTTTTACGTTGCATGGAAACCAGTGGTTATTCAGCAACGGGACCAACGGCTCTACATGACTTCCGAACCACGTCGAGAGTGAACTGCTATCGCCAGAAATACACATCTCTCGCTCCTCAATGGAATGGCCGAGAATCGAACCAGCGACCACTCAGGTGTGACGCCAACACCATACCAACCACGCCACTGAGGCGCCATCCTCAGGGAGACTGGTGCGCAGTCCAGTCCATCGGTGTGAGAAATATATGACCTCTGGACCAGGGAAGTTCGACACGGAGGCGCATTTACTGTTTATTGGGGCGGCTGAAACATTATTGTTCAGTAACCTGTACCTTTTGGTTAGTTACAGTGATAAACAGTTACCTTATCCTTTCGACTATATATAATATATAATATAGATATATATATAATATAAAATATTATATATTATATATACTCTATATATATAATTAGATATATATATATATATATATATATATATATATATATATATAGCTTGAAACTTACAGTAGAGTAGCATTGTCAAGGAACGAATGAAACTGTATTACATTCGATCCTGACAACGTCTCAGTAGAAAAGCGCTTGGATTTCTGCCTATCATTTTCCTGTGGTATTCGCTTCATTATATATATATATATATATATATATATATATATATATATATATATATATATATATATATATATATATATATATATATATATATATTCTGTTCACACAGAATTCCATCTAACAAGTATATTTACGTGAAGAGCAACGCGTTATATTTAAAAAAAAACAAAAAAAAATCTGGTACTACGTGGGAAGAAGAAAAAAAAAAAAAAAAAAAGAAACTTCTCAAACCCCAATGGACTTTGCGAAATGATTTCGCTGACCCAGCCGAGCACAGCAAAGTGCCGCAGAGAGATGCCACCAGTTGCCGTTGAACGGTAAAGGTTAAAGGTATCCCGAGCAGACTGGAACCAAACAAAAGCAAAATGTAATACAAAGGGAACGTATTTTAAGTAAATGTTTGATAGGTGCATGTTCACGTATAATATACACATATACTTATAATATATATATATATATATATATATATATATATATATATATATATAATATATATATATATATATATACACGTGTGTGTGTGTTTGTGTGTGATATAAAAGTCCCATTAAAACACTATACTTTGGTTCTCTGTTTGTATAGTGCTTTTACGCTGCATGGAACCAGTGGTTCTTCAGCAACGGGACCAACGGCTTTAGGTGGGGAACTACCGAACCACGTCGAGAGTAAACTTCTATCACCAGATATACACCTCTCTCGCCCCTCCAGGGTGCAATGCCCGAGAATCGAACTCGCGGCCATCGAGGTGGCACGCCAGCACCATACCAACCACGCCACTGTAAAACCCTATAGGACTATATTTCGGTGGACTGACTTCCACCCTTATCAAGTAGTAGGCCACCAAAATATAGTCCTTACCTTATTTAAACAACTATGTTTGAATGTGCTTTTTTATACTTGCGACATATCCTGTTTTAACAGAAGAATTTAATCACACACACACAATATATATATATATATATATATATATATAAATATATATATATATATATTATATATATATATACACATATGTATATATATATATATATATAGATATATATATATACATAGGTATGATATAGATATATATATATATGATATATATATATATATATATATGTATATATATATATATATGAGTATATATATATATATATATATATATCTATATAGTTCCCTAACAGCAGATAACTCCTGGGAAGTGAACGCAAAAATCACTTCAAAAGTCGTATTTCAACTTCTGAATCATAAATGTACGTATATTTATAAATATTTCACCGGTTTCATGCACCTACTTACGCAGAAAGCTCACCAACGTACAGTACGTCAAGTCTACCTATCATACATACACGATAGCATATTCACATCAACCGTACCTTTGATGTACAGGCCAGTCCCTTACGACGCCCTGATGGCTGTGATTCACATCACCGGCATTTGATGTCTAGGCCAGTCCCTTACGACGCTCCTGATTGGCTGTTGATAATCCACTCACAGGACTGGAAACTCTCAACCTCTCGGGAGTTCACATGGGTAGGATCTATGTTCCACTTCTACTGAGGGACACGTCTTTCAAAAGTATCCCTCGG
This sequence comes from Macrobrachium nipponense, assembly GCF_015104395.2. Classification (NCBI taxonomy): domain Eukaryota; kingdom Metazoa; phylum Arthropoda; class Malacostraca; order Decapoda; family Palaemonidae; genus Macrobrachium; species Macrobrachium nipponense. The sequence continues at coordinate 69,493,860 of NC_087212.1, read as the reverse complement.
CAGAGGTGGAACATACATTCTGCCCATGTGAACTCTCGAAAGAGACTGAGAGTTTCCAGCCCTGTCACCTGTGAGTGGCTTATCAACAGCCAATCGGGAGCGTCGTAAGGGACTGGCCTAGGCATCATATGCACGGGTGATGTGAATCTCCTATAGCCTATGCTACTTACCTCTTTCTTGGACGCACACTTTCTCCATTCATCCAGCATTTACTTACTCTGTCTTTCTCTTCCCTTCCCTCTTGATACGTCCAGTTATACACTCGTTTCCCCCACCCGTTACCCTCCAGTCTTACCTACCACATAATCAAACCAACTTAGAAGTCAGAACACTGAAAGAGCCATTCGCATCCACCTGCTATCATTTACATTTTCTTCCGAACATTATATGAAAACAATGTATTTATTCTTATATCATCCGTATAAACAATCACAACTCAGGGATTTGCAACTCACGGTTTTCTCATTTTGCAGGACACTTTCAGCATCTGTGCGTGGATTTTGCAGTTGCATCACTGTCCAATAATTATGATAACATCGGCTAACACCAATCGTCCCACACACCATTCATGATCCACTTTGCACTTCCCTATAATCTCATTTCTCTGATCTCTCTCATCACTTCATTCCAAGAAACTAAACATTATTTGTTCTCTCACTCCCCTGGCAACATCATATAAAATGCTCGTCGTAGTCCCGCAGCCAGGACCATTGAGATGCAACGAACGAGATGCCGACTGTAACCCATACTGGTATTTAGGAGTAAACAATTGTAAACTGTGAAACTGACCGTCTGTCGAAAATATATGGGTGGCTTACCTAACAAGCATCACTAATTGCTTGTTAGATTTTGGGTCTAGATCCAATATATGAGATACCAGATGAAACTAATATATAATATATCTGCAGACTCTACTGATTATAGAATGACCAGTGACAGACACTTTGAAGGGTGGGTTCCCTCTGACAGACGCACTGAAAAGGGAGGGCTAATTGGATCTAGATCCAACTTAGGAGATACCGAGTAAAATTTAAACTACAATAGCACTGCACATCCTAGAATACTGTGGTGGTAATAACAGACATTTTAGTGGGTGGTTACCCCCTGACAGACACCCCACAACGAGTGGGGAGGGGGAGGGGGAGGGTGAGACAGGATCTGCATCCCAACATTGTAGATACCAACTAAAATTTGTACTACAATTGCACTGCACATCCTAGAGTACTGTGGTGATAATGACAGACATTTTAGCGGGTGGTTACCCCCTGACAGACTCTCCCTCCCCCTGTGTCTGTCAGGGGGTAACCACCCACTAAAATGTCTGTCATTACCACCAATCTACTTTAGGATGTGCAGTGCAATTGTAGTACAAATTTTACTTGGTATCTACAATTTTGGAGTAGAATCTGTCTCCCCCTCACCCTCACCCTCCCCACTCGTATTGGGGTGTCTGTCAAGGGGTAACCACCCACTGAAATGCGTCATTATCACCACAGTACTCTAGGATGTGTAGTGCAATTGTAGTACAAAGTTTGGATGCAGATCCTCTCTCCCCCTTCCCACTCGTTGTGGGGTGTCTGTCACGGGGTAACCACATACTAAAATGTCTGTCATTACCACTGTAGTACTCAAGGATGTGCAGTGCTATTGTAGTGTAAATTTTACTTGGTATCTCCTAAGTTGGATCTAGATCCAATTAACCCGTTCCCCCCCTCCCCCTTTTTTTTTCAGTGTGTCTGTCGAGGGGAACCCACCCTACAGATTGGCTATCACTGGTCATTCTATAATCAGGAAAGTCTGCAGATATATTATATATTAGTTTCATCTGGTGTCCCATACCCTGGATCTATACCCAAAATCTAACAAGCAATTAGTGGTGCTTGTTAGGTAAGCCACCCACATATTTTCAGCAGACGGTCAGTTTCACAGTTTACAATTGTCTACTCATAAATACCAGTTGGGGTTACAGTCGGCATCTCGTTCGTTGCATCTCAATGGTCCGGGCTGCCGCTCTATCGGTTTCTATCATACAATCTCAAAATTGCTCTCAACGTGTATCCTCCGTGAGCACACGATGTCTCCTCGGATGGGCTAATCCTTGTAACTCCACGCTCCATTGGTCAGTTACTCGAGTACCTAATATCTTCTACTACTTGCGCCTTGACAGGCGTCAACTTCTTGAGTCCCCCCCCCCCCTCCTTTACTACCCATTATATACAGAAGCCTTCTAAACCTGACATTAACCATTCCAGTCTTACATCGTCCTGTCCTGCATCAATGTAATCCGCTGCATTTAACAGACATTGAAAATGGTGACTATCGGATCAAGACTGTGTTTTCTTCATACAACACTATTTCATTTAGCTATCTCAGACGAATCGTCATTTTCTCTCTGCATATATTTAAATGTACTGCACATCTAGTATAAACGTACGTGGCCATGAGGCTACCGAAACACCGAAGCACAATCTGTCTAAACCTAAGGGTCACTCCAATGAAGGGATGTTGTCTTTACACTTACCATCTATCACTTTCCCCGCAAAGTGAACGATTCAAATGGTGCGTCGGTATAGCCACACTTCAAAGATGAATGAACATGGTATAATCACACTCAAATGACGAATGAACATAACTTCAAACAACACACGTACAGCAAAAGTTATTATGTAGTTGGTGTACTTACCTTTCTGCGCAGAGTATCTCTTGACATCCATTCATCTTTGAAGAACGAAAGTCGTCTCTTGCAACATCACAGCTGTGGCCAAATACAAATAAATAAATAAATAAATAAATAAAGGTCCTACGACTTTGGATTATAAATATCCGTGTGTCTGTATGTACGTATATATATATATATATATATATATATATAATATATATATATATATATATATAACAGGGAAAATCCCTAACGAGGTCAAATGACGCTCGTTTAAACAAAATGCAACAAAACATCTAATTGGTAACATAACCTACCATTGTTCCGTTGAATGCCTTCTCTGGAGTTGGCTGACAGTCAAACTAGGCTAAGGCAAACTCTCGTGGTTACAAAAATATACTTTTTATTTCCCAAAATTGGCTAACATGAGAATGGAATAAAATTAATTAACCCTGACTCAAAAAGAAACTTTAAACTATCATATTCCTCTCAAAATCATATTTAATAAGTACCCCCTCTTCCCTTAATTGTCCAAACATTCATAGTTTATTAATAGTCAAAATCAGTCAAGAGAAACCCATAGGTGACTTCGAATCCATCTGAAATAAATACACCATAATTATGACACCATAAAAACATTAAAGTTCGTCAATAAAGAAAGTGTGCCTCACCTCACTTCCCTTTTTCTAGACTCTATCAACCAAAATCAGTGAGTGCCCCCTTTGCAACTTTTGCTTCAGATTATGTCATTTTCTGTTCATTACGAACACACTCACCGATTGGCACACAAGAGGCATGCACGCTACACACATGAAACTCGTGATCTTCGAAGCGCGTCATTGACCCCAAGGTGCACTGGTAAGCTATCCTGGTTGTTTTTTCATTTCAGCATCTTCGAGGAATCCAGCGTTTTGCATCTGTCTCTAACCGGCAAGAGATAAGGTTAACAACCCGATTATTGTTTGTATACTATATATATGTAAATATATACTATATATATAATATATATATATATATATATATATATAATATATATATATATATATATATATATAGTGTGTGTGTGTGTGTATATATATATATATATGGATATATATATATATATAGATATATTTGTTTGTTTGTTTGTATGGTGTTTTTACGTTGCATGGAACCAGTGTGTTATTCAGCAACGGGACCAACGGCTTACGTGACTTCCGAACCACGTCGAGAGTGAACTTCTATCACCAGAAATTCACATCTCTCACTCCTCAATGGAATGGCCGAGAATCGAACCCGCGACCACCGAGGTGAGAGGCAAACACCAACCAACCACTCCACTAAGGCGCCTATATATAGTATATGAGTTATATAGGAAGTTTTATCCTAAACGAGGATTTGAAAAAATAAAACAACTACTACTTTAAAAAACAGCATTTACTGAAAACACGCATCTGTCTTTTAAAGCCCAAGCAAAGATTAAACAAACAGGGAAAAAAGGAGATTCAACTCTCATCATGTGAAAGGGGCGAAGATAAAGTAGAAGGAATGAAAGATACTACAGGCCATTACACCCTGGCGAAGAGATAAGCGTGGGATACAAAGGTTATAAATGTGGACGGCACACCGGATGTCAATTTGCAAAATGAATTCGCAGTTCAGTAAACTTCAGTCTTACTGAGAAGAAAGCTTTCAAAATTAACCCAAGCTAAGCTATTGCAGAAATATACTCTGCGAATACACATAACTGTCATGCGGACCAACTTTAAAATAAAACTTAATTTCACTCAGTCTAAGTGTAGTTTAGTTGGTCTGCTGAATAAAGTTTTTCCGTTTCACCTTTTTCCTCCTATTCTGCGTCATCTCGGTAATGCCTACATTTATGCATACACACTCACCTATATATTATCATTTTCCGTGGTAGACCAAGAGAGATGATAATAGCTACAACAATTAATGCCACATTCATACTTAAACTGCCGAATCCTGGATGAAGCTTTTGCATTCATTCCACAGCATTAACCACTTCACACCCCTACACAGAAGGCTCACCAGCTGTGTGACAAACGCTCCTGCACTCTATCCAATGTGCAATCTTGTGATGCCTGAGTATGAAGGTAGGGTACTTCATTTCCATTCCAATAACTCTTTTAACACCATCTATCCAACCTTCTCTACGTATCCCCCTCCTTCCTAACCCGTCTGGATTTCAAACTGCTTTCAGCAACCTTTCATCCTTCACTCTTTCCACATTAACAAACTATCTCAAACATACTCTGACCGATCCTTTCACATACACTAACCTTTTTACTACTTCTACATTATCAACATATTTCCCTTCTATCATAATACCCCATTAACTGCATTAATATGTTCAAAGGAGGTGCAATTACATCCAAAATGGAGTTATCCAATTAGTTAATAAACTAACATAGGAAAAGTTACCAAAAAATTTATTGAACCCTGACTATGCAAACATCAAGTTAATAAACATAAAAAAACAAGAAAAATATGTATATATTAATTCAATTAAAAACGTACCCATTTTACATAAATAATCACCCGAAAATATGACACAGTTTTCTCATTCAAAAACCTTGCTACAATAACCTAGCCTTTCAAAACTAGTACATATTCAAGATCAAGTAACTGTATCATCACACACAGGCAATCTATCACTGTAGTAATGAATGTTATGTAAAATAAAAACACATTGACTAGGTTAGCCACAAAAAATGAACAACGGAAAGCAATCTCAGTGGAACACCATGCTATGCTAGACTACCCTGTTATTTGGATTTTCCACTGGACCTCTTTTCTGTGCACAGTACGTAAAGTATGTACACTGCGATATCAAAAGCAACCCATATGTACACAATACCTCTTAGTGCCTGCAAGTGATCATAAGTCAGTAATTGTAAATGTTGAAAACCATGACCATTTAATAGCATCAGGGATAATCTACAGACAGAGGCACCTGACTTTGGGGTGGCTACTGAAAGCGGTAAGGATGCTATGTGCTTTGCAGGCCTTGCTGAACTTGGGCATGACAGGAGGTGGCCGGTCAGTCATTTACCCTTTATGTACAACTTGCCTAAGGAAAGATGCTATCAAATTTGACCTCACTGGTCAGCAGCCAAGCATGAGTTCATTGCATCTCTCTCTCTCTTAATCAGCCACAGTTTATCAGGACTACCTATTACTCTTGCAACGTGGCATCAAGACACTCCTAGGGATTTCCTTCCCATTCTGATACATAGGTTACTCATTCTTCCTTAGGTGTGTACCTAATAAGCTGTGCCTATAGACTATAGTTGATTCACATCACTGGTGCATCTGATGTCTAGGCCAGTCCCTTACGGAGCTCCTGATTGGCTGTTGATAAGCCAATGACGGGCTGGAAACTCTCAGTCTCTCTCAAGAGTTCACATAGGCAGGATGTTTGTTCCACCTCTCCTGAGGGGTATGTCTTTCCAAAGCATCCCTCAGGAGAGGTGGAACATACATCCTCCCTATATTAACTCTCTCGAGAGACAGAGTTTCCAGTCCTGTCGCTAGCTTATCATCAGCCAATCAGGAGCGTCGTAAGGGACTGGCCTAGACATCAAATGCACGGCTGATGTGAATTTACTATAGTATCTCAACATCCGAAGTTATGATATTACCTATACAGGTTAGTCAGTGCAATTCGATCTAGCCTACTAGGGTAAAGCATCACTGTGCGTGCACTTGCATTGAAGTTTGTCAACAAAATGAGATATATGAAACCGCCATACGAACTAAAATAAGCATGTGAGCAGTTTTGAAATCTAATATGGTGTGGTCTCGTCTCGCGGAGACCAGGCATACACTGATGGACATGTCCTTCCAAGCCTTCCCAGCGTTAATTTGAACAATTATTTGCGTATCTATGTAACGTTCATTGCTTTTACTCAATATTGCAGTTGTAATCAGCACAATAAAACATTTTGTTGCCTATATTAGTGAAAGTATGAGATGTCTTATTCTTGCGATCATGTTTTGAACTGAAATGCATTTTTACTTTGTCATCGGAGGTTTTATCCTTGCTGCCATCACAAATGAAACTGTGCTTATTTGATTGTAATTTTACACATTTCGTTCTTAATTCACTCCAAATTCAACTCAAAATACGGGAGCTTGTTCACAGCAGGAATAATTTTGTATGTCGGGCAGCCAGAATCCACGTGTCGAGCAGACGACGGGTTAGTGAATTGTTTGACAAAAAAAATGGCTTTTTTTGCTAGCCCTTTTCATTTATTTAAGTCTACATTACTATTTTGACTTTGAAATTTTTTTTTTTAATTTTATGGCTGAAATTTTAAAAATGATAAAATTTGCTTAAAATTTTAATAATTGTACGGATGAAACAAATGTAATCTTTAATGCGTGCTAGGGATGCTAGTCATCGTTCCCAACGCCAATGCCTTTACAAACTGTTTCCATGAATTCTAGATGTCATAGTAATGCAATAATAATAAAATTGCTCAAATATTTATGTATGTATACATATATATATATATATATATATATATATATATATATATATATATATATATATATATATATATATATATATATATATAGTATATATATATATTACAAATATATACGTAAATCACTTCCACTGTTTTTTGTAAGTCTTATCCCAAGTTTGGAGGGTAAACACAAAACACAACTGGCAACACCGTAGCTATATTACAGCAAAACTGATGAAATTTGTGTCAGGAATCTGGTTATTTTTACAACAACAAATATTTTTAAATGAATACGTGATAAAAAATATGCAATTCATAACCTTATTCTGGTCTTTAACTAGGTTCCTGGTTCCTAGGCGCTCACTCCACAAACACAGTTGCGGGCACACTACACTATGAGGTTCAAAGCTTTTACTTTTACCCAAACTCCCTTCATATCTTCTTCTTTATAAGTGAGGCAGAGCCGTGTTACTTAGCTTTGACATCCATCGCTTTCCAGGCTAAGAACATCTTAATTTTGAGGGCTATCCTTATATATTCTCCCAGTTTTCTGTTAGGGGATAAGTGTCCCTAAATTTATATCTTATCTGCTTTTGTAGTAAATTGACACGTCGAATAAATGTTAGGTTGTGTCCATCCCCACTCTACATATTTCACAGTCCTCGTCATGAAATTTGCCCCGGAAGTTGGCCTTTAAGTTCAACATATTCAGTCTGGCTTTCATAACGATACAGGCATCCTTGTTCCAATTCCCTATGTACTTGTTTTCCTCGAAGTCGTCTATGAATCTTAGCTTCTTCATTTCTTTCTCTTTTCTCTCTAAGTCACTTGGATATCTTTGATTAATTTTTTTCTTTATTTCCTTTTTCAGTGCTGCTTTGGATATTCTCTTAGTCCATTAATTTCTATATCATATTTGGTGCATTTGTTCACCACACTTTTTGTCCAACATTGCCCATATGGGGCTCTTAACTGATCTTCAACTATTTCTTTTACTAACCTTTTCTCCTCCGAATTTATTATGTTGTGGAAAAACATTAACTTCTTATATTCAATTCTGTTGGCTACTGGCCATATGCCGGACTCAGCTATAATTCCCCAATTAATACGGACGCGTGCATTAGGTTGTTCATACATTCCTCGGAGGATCCTATATTGCATTTTCTCTAGCGTATTTAATTCATTTTCCGTTACGTTACTCCACGCCTCTATGTTGCAAATAAGGTTGGTACAACTACTGTTTCATAGATCTTTTTCCTTACTTCTAGTGCCATGTTTCCTACTTTGTTAACATCCTATCTTCTGATTTCTCTTAGTAGGTACTCAACCTTTTGATTTCTCATTTTAATACTTTGCTTCCTTTGAGCCATTCAGTGTGTACCATTCTCCTAAGTACTTATATTCTTTCACGCTACTAATTGGGCCATTTTTAAGTTTTGTTTTTATTTGTACATCTGATTTCTTTGCTTTTTTATCTATTACTAGCACTGCTGACTTACTTGGCTTCGTATTAAATGTAAATTTCTTAAGCCGCTCTAGGCTACGGCAGTTGCAAATTGCCATTTCTACTCCTTCTTTCCTGCTTGTGGGGAACATTATATCATCAACAAATATTAGGGACTCTATTGCTACGTTTCTTATGAGTGTTACATTCTTCCTGCTTAAATCTTTTACTCTGTCAGTCACTATGCTGCATAGCTTTGGGCCAAAAAGGGTTGTACCTTGCCTCACATTTTCTGTTACGTCAATGTGTCAGTTTCTCCCGCTGGGGCATCTTATGACTGCTTTGCCATTTTCATTCATTTTCTTATCAACCATGCATCTTTCCATCCTATCATTTTCCCTATCTCTTTGATGCAGTCCTTCAGATCCAGTTTGTCAAAGCATTTATACGCATCCCAAAACCATATGTACGTAGGGGCTCCTAACAGTGAGTTGTAGTCAATCACTGCGTTTAAGGTTAGCAGGTTGATCAAAATCTGTGGATCTTCCCTCTATGCCACCACATTGGAACCGGCTTATCTTCTGGTTTAACTCATCCTTCGTTATTTCCATCCTCACTTTTTCAAAATACCTTGCTTATGTTACTTGTAATGAATCCATCCCTCTCTTGTTGTTCTAATTCCAGTTTGCTTCCTTTTTTATGCAGTGTATATTTTTCTTTTTCCCATTCCATTCATCCGGAGTGTTTAACTCCTCTTCAATGTCTCCAATTAAGAGTGCCAGACTTTGTCATTTCTGGACCCAAACTTTTTAAATTATATTACTTATATCTTGACAGTCGGGGGTGTATTTATTCTTCAGGTTCTTTACTGCTTTTTCTACATCTTGAATACTAGACTTTTGGATTTTTTCCGTTTTTCCTGTCCCACATGGACATCCATTTCTGGTACTGGAGGTTAATTTCATCTGCTAGCCTACTGATTTCATCTTAGGTTTATCTAATATGAATAGATCTTTATAGTATTGTTCATATCTCTTTTAATTTCTTCAACATTATATACTTTCCCTTCCTTGATTCTTACTGCCACCACATTATTTGGTTTCGTACCGTCAAGTTTTTTTCTTGAAGTTCCAAAAGGCTGCTCCCATGTACTCCCCCTTTGATTTTGGATTTTATTTCAGCTGCTGTCTCCTTTATTCTAATGCCACCTTCCTTCATTTTTTCTCTAATAATGTATTCACTTATTAATTTCTCTGTACCTGCCATATCCTCTTCTTTTCTGTACTAATGAACTTTTTCCCTTCCTTTTTTATTCTCCTTCTAGCCCTCATTAGGTCTCTTAATACTCTTGATTTGTTCTTTTTCCCTTTGGTTTTTTTTCTTACATTATCAATATCTTGTCCAGTTCTGTTTGCCATTTGGTGTATTCTGTTTTATTGGACCATTTTCTCTTGCTATTTCTACCAAGGCTTGCCTGTCTTTGTAATCTTTTCAGCTTTTCTTATGTCTATCACACATTTTCCACTCTTGCTTCCTTCGCATACTATCCTCCAGTTCATGACAACTCTACAGCACAGTGCGTCAGTTTCAGAGGGATATCCTGTATGGAGTTTATGTCTTTTGTTTCATCTATTTCCATTACCTGTACTCCTCCTCTCTTCTTTTCCCTATCATTACATAGTCGATAATAGACTTCTGCATATTTTGTATTCTTGTCCATGTTCCAGTGCATTTTCTATGATTATTTAATAACATTAGTTTGTTTTGTTTGATTAGGTTCAGCAGCGCTTTTCCTCCCTTAGTCACTTCTTCCTTATTGTTGGAGATGACTTTCCCTATTTTGCAGTTGAAGTCTCCCAGGATCATTACTTTTTCCTTGTTTTCCTCTGCATTATTTATTTCATCTTTTATTGAGGAGTACATACTTATCAGCTGGTCATTTTTGCACTTATTTCCTGCGGGGCATATATAACACCTAACCTTATTTTGTTGTGCCGTTATTGATACTTACCCAGACAGCTTCATGTTGAGTTTGGTTTTTTTTTCTTCTTTAGTTTTGTACTGTGACACCCCCTTGCCAGTTCATTCTTAATTCCTATTAGGACACCTCCTCCATTCCCACTCCTATTGTTTTGGAACACCTTGTAACCAGTTATTTCCGCATATTCATTTTCGTGGAGGTGAGTTTCTGTTAGGCACATTATTACTGGGTCCACCTTCTCTATTATTTCTTTCAAGGAGTCTAATTTTGACTTGATGCCCCTAATATTTACATAATATTCCACAGTTAGTGTATAGTCGTTTTTTTCTTTATACTTCTTCTTGTCTTTTTACTATTGTATTTAGTCTTACTTGCCCCTATCCCTACTGACTTCTCCCTATGTATGGTCCACTCATGTTGGACCCCATGGGGTTTCTTACTACTTCTGCCCATGACACTGGGTTTGGCATCTCTACTTGTGTATTCCTCATTTCTAAAAAAATGTACCTTGTTAGCCACTGCTTCCATTCTCTCTTTTAACCTATCCATTTCAGTTTTTACTTTGTATTTTCTTGTGGTTTTCCATCCCTGGCTACTCCTTCCAAGGTTTTGTGTGCTGTAGCACCTGAAGCGGCATCCCATTTCATTCCATGGACAAGGTACCTTATTTTTAAAAAACCTACACATATACTGCTCATCCTCATCTCTGCTTGATCCTTTATTCTGGCTCATAGTCAACGTGTGTCTCACTTTTGGGTACCTTTCCTTTCCGTATATCATAGGCCCATTTCGGCTTCTGATTCTGTGACTGTATTTACAGTTGCTTCCATATTTGTAGTGACCCTCTTTGAACTACCTACATTTCCATTCTTTAGCCTCCTTCAGTTTCCTCTTATCATAGTCCTATTCTGGGTAATATATCTGTGATTACATTTACAGTTCCTGCCATATTTGCAGTAACCCTCTTTGTAGAACTTACATACTGTCCTTTGGCTTACCTCTTTTCTCTCCTGACTATTTTGTGATCTTTTATAGATTCTGCTATTCCACTTATGCTGGTAATCACAAGACTCTCCTTTCTTACACTTTCCTGCTCTAAAGAACCTGCACTCAGCTATTGTTAGCCTATCCTTATCTTAAGATGCACTTTGATTTTCCCCTGATTCTTTGGTTTCTTTCAATTCCCTCCGTTGATCTTGTTCCCGTTCATGGCTTCGCTCTTTGGGCCATTGCTCGTCATCAGCGCTAGGTAGGTTACTTTCTGGTCTGAACGTTATTTTAGTCGGCCTTTCTATGGGTGTACCTGCTTTGTTTTCCATATCCTTCACTAAGTTTTCAATTAGGGTTTTTAGGTCTTCTATGAGACTCCATTGATTACTGACTGTCCTCCTGTTTTCTACAATCTACAATCTCCTTTGAGTAATTGTAGTTCATCTTCCATTAATTTGTTTTCCTTTTTTACTTTCTCTGCATTTTTTATTCCATCATACACCATTTTTTCCAAATTCTTGTTGATCTGGGATTTGTCCTCTATCTCCTTTCTCATAGCAATTACCTCATCCTGGCTTACAGACCCTTTTTGTCTGTACCCTCTCTTACATTCTACACACAACCCAGTTGTTTCTTCCTCAACAGCAACTCATGCAGTACCAGTATAAACCTTTTACTTTTTCTGTCATTTTGATGACCTCAAGAAATTCTTCATTTGAGGCTGGTTAGGCCTGAGTTTCCATCTATACATTGAATGCAGAACCATTTTTTGCATTTGTCACCTCTGCACATTCCTCTGGGCCTAGCTGGACCTTGTATTGTCCACACGGGCAGGTGACTCCTCCCTATCATTTCGTCCTTCTGGTGGACGTAGCTAAAAAATCATCGCCATTGTCAAAATCTAATAGTTTACTATTTTCATCTAACAGGCCTACTTTTGAACTTTCTTTGATGTCTAACAGGGAGACGTCATTCTCTCTAAAGTGTTTTCTGTTACTTCTTTTAATTTGCTTTTTCTGAAGGTTTGACATGCCTACTACCCTTGGCGTTCGTTGTAACTTCAATTTTCATGACTTGTTGTTTACTACCCCCTTCCGCCATCTTTGTTTCCCTGACACCCTGGATGTCTCCACCAACAACACACCTGTACCTTACCTTCTAATCCCGATCTGAATTCTCCCTCTACTAATTATTTAATTTACATAACTCCTCCCGCTAGCTGTTTTGACATTCATAAAACTGGCGTACCCACTTTTAATTTTTAGAACAAAAAAAACTGTGTTATGTGGAGCAATACGCTTCAAACGATCATCAACATCAGGAAACTCCAAGGCTCATCTAATTATTTAAATGTGATCTACCGCACTCTTCTTCTTCTTCCCGAATAAATGACATTTTCCCGGCCAGAGCCGATACACCTCGTCATTTAAGATTGTTGTGAATAAAGTGTCCCAGCGTCTCTCGGTAAAAGTGGTGTGCAGATTTAGCACAGTTAATTTAAAGTTTATGGACACAAGTGACTCCACAAATACCGAAATGGCGTCAATCTTGTACACGTAAGGTGTTATAAGTAAAATTTCGAAAGCGCCATGGAGTTTGCATCACACATGGCTAGACTTTCATTCTGTTTAACCAGAAATTATAGCATTATTTTGTGACTTGAAAGAAAACACTTACTTCGAGAGGAAAGTAGAGGTCTCGATCTGTTGTTTCCACGCTGGTTGGGTTATGACTGGAAGTGCTAAAGTTATTTTTTGGGAAAGTGTCCGCGCAGCAGTAGTGTCCACCTGTCCGCACAGCAATGCATTACCCTATACTGTTTAACACAATGCATTACCCTATACTATTTAATGTTTCCATGGCTTATTCCGATGCGATTCCAACAAATTCTACACAAATTTTAATTGTTAGCTTTCACTAAGGTAAACAACCAAGTGGACTGGCCAACTCACCAACTACCGAGGTTTTGGCCACCCTCCGAAAAAGTACTTTAACACTCCTGACACCGGAGATGGTCATCAGTCATGAGTTGTTGGTGGTGATAGCAGGAGCTCAAGACCTCTACTCTCCTTTCAAAGTAAGTATTTTCTCCAAAGTTAGAAATTAAGGCCATATTCTAAGATTTAAACAAAGGGTAATGAAAAGGGTTTGTTTGTTTGTATGGTGCTTTTACGTTGCATGGAACCAGTGGTTATTCAGCAACGGGACCAACGACTTCGAGAGTGAACTTCTATCACCAGAAATACACATCTCTCACTCCTCAATGGAATGGCCGAGAATCAAACCCGCAACCACCAAGGCGGGACGCTAATACCATACCAACCACGCCGCTGAGGCTAATGAAAAGGGTGGCCAACGCAGTGCCCACAACCCCAAAACGCTTTCAAAATTTTTACTTACAATTAAAACACTTTAGAAGATTGAAGCCATCTCAATGTTTGTGGAGTCGCTTATGTCAACAAACTTCCCATTTCCTGTGCTAAATCCGCACACCACTTGTACCCATAGATGCTGGGGCACTTTCATCACAACAATCGTAACCCGACCTCTAACCAGCACTTATGGAAGGGGACTAGGTACTTATCGAAGGGGACTACGGCATTCTTTGCGGCCTTTTGCGCTCTTCAATTGTTTATCAGTGTTGTCAATTGGTATGTGTTTACCCTCCAAACTGGGTAGAAGACTTACACAAAACCGGGGAAATAAGTGAAATTAGCGTATCTATTTGTAGTATATACATATGCATATTATGGCAATTTTATCATTACTGCATTACTATGACAACTAGAATTCGTGGAAACAGTTTGTAAATGCATCGGCGAAGGTGTGACGCTCCACTAGAGGCAATGATGAGTCATTTTTCCTCGTGTCATCTGCTCATAAGTAAACATCCGAAATATTTGTAATTTTTCAATTTTTCGGGGCTAATTTGGTTGCAAAAATGGGATAATAGACATGAATTAAATAAACATTTTGAAGTAAAGTTAAACTAAATAATGAGTAAAGTAAACAATTAAGGGAGTAAAGCTTTGCACCTCATAATTAGTGTTGTCGTCTGCTGCTCGTAACTGTGTTTGTGGAGTGAGTACTTAGGAACCAGGAACAGCAACATGGTTCAAGTGCAATGTGGAGTGAATTAAGACCAAAATGTGTATAATTACAATCAAATAAGTGCTGTGGAGTTTCAGTTGTGATGGCAGTAAGGATAAAACCATCATTACAAGGTAAAAATGAATTCAGTTCAGACCAAAACCCCGGGAATAACAAGTTTCATACTTTCACTAATATAGGCAACAAAATGCTGATTACAATTGCTGATTACAACTGCAATCTTGAGTAAGATCAATAAACTTTACATATAGGTATACACTAACATTGTTTAAATGAGTGCTGGGAAGGCTGGGAAAGATGGTGGATTGTCTGTGGTTAGAACAGCCAGCCACACGATTGCCGCCATATTGGATTTCAAAACTGCCTTGAAAACATATTTTACGAAGAGCTCACATGCTAATTTTAGTTCGTAGCTATGGGGCTTTCATACCTAGG
>NC_087212.1:69418765-69471265 GCF_015104395.2 Macrobrachium nipponense | reverse complement strand
TCACTTAAAATTTCCATATTTCAATTTTTCTCTATTTTTTTTTTTTTTTTTTTCCTTTTTTTTTTTTTTTTTCAATTTATAGTATTTATAGTATACATTTTTTTATATTCCTTATCTATGTTTGGCTAGCTATATTTTTTTTATTGATGTTCCTTGTCTAAGTTGTGTGGTCAGGCTGTCAGTCTGGTTCCTTTTCTGTTTCTGTCTTGTTAGGTTAAATTCTGTTTACTATTTTGTAGATTTAATTCTTTTTACAATTTTGTTGTGTTAGATAAATTTGTCATATGCTGTTAACTCATTGTGAATAGAAATAACCTGGATCACCCTACATTTTTCTTTATTAGTTGATATACTTCCAGTATGCTTAGCTACTGGATCATTTTGGAGAAGCTCATGGTAGATCAGTTTATAGACTAGCCTAGTCTTTTACCAAGTTAAATTTGTTAAAACTAATGTTACAAGAGAACAGTTGTGCTCAAGACATTGACACAGCCTAACCAGACCAACAAAGGGATAAAACTATTCTGGACAGAACTCGGCTAATCTAGAGATATTTTGACTTTGGATACTACATGTTTATGTTGTTTACGAGTTTATATATATAATGCAATAGTTGACGTAAGCTGTAGAAACATCACCATTCCTCTGGCATTTTTAGTACAAGTAGATAACTGCCACCTTGAATTGATGGTGTTTTGGATTTCTTTACTTAACTCAAACCAAAACAGCTGTATTAAGAAATTTTTAGCTGCTTTCGGTTATTGGTCATTTTCAGCTTAATTAGCATACACATGGCAAGATTTTTGGTGTGAAATTATTTTGGAGGTAGTCCTATTTTCATAGTTCTATGGTTTTATTTGCTAAAAAAAATAATATAATTCATACCAAACATTATTTTCAATATACCACACTAATCTCCAATGTAAGATACAATTTGTATGAAAAATCGTACCCCAGTTATTATTATTATTAATATTTTATATAAATAGCAGTGTGTTACGTGTACTCTATACCCATTATTTGTTTCGCAAAAAGTTGGGGTCAGTGGAAACAGTCTGTCCTGCAATGCATGTCTTAAACATTTGGTTATGCATGTTTTGTAATTCTATGTGTTCTACTTACTTAATTAATAAATATTTTTGTGGTCGTGTATGTTATAGTCATGCTATACTTTGTATACTAAGGAAACCAATATGTTTTTTCTAAACTTTGCTGCTAAGAAATGTCCACATCCAAGTATTATTGTTTATTATCTTAAAGATTAATGTAATCACAACTTAGTGACTAGGCTTTTGGAGAAATTTTAGTACAACTATTTGGTGTACGCACTAATAATTGCTGTTGTTACCAGTTTTGTAAATTAAATTTATTTTCTTTTAAAAGGCCTTTAGAATGGGTGAAGTAATGGTTAATTAGGATAAACTATTGTAAAAGTAGCATAAGAAAAAAAACTTGTGATTAAAGAAGCAAAAACTTACCTATTATTGTGTTTTCAGTAAAATTATTATAGGATTTTTTTTTTATTTTTTTAGATAGAAAGTGTATTGAAATCAAAGAGAGAGAAGAATCCTCTTCAAGTAACCATGGTTTTTATCAAAAAGAATTATTTTAAAGTTGTAATTTACCTATGTATTTTCAATTGAAATAGTGATGAAAATAAATTTTGGAAATGAATTGTAAGGCAGTCCTTTAGAAGGATTCTTACTTTTGATTACGTTTTCAAATTACAGTGAGGGTTAATGCTTGTAATATGTTCCTGTCTGTGATATAGAGTAGATTTGTGAAGAGGTCAAACTTTATCTTACAGTTTGCTACATGTTATTGTCTTGAAAATCAATCTGAATTGCTTGTTGTCTGGTAGTACATATAGTACGTTTACTTTTCTAAGATCGCTCTGGTGGGGCCAGGTAGAAAATGCAGAGTTGTCATATGTACGGGTATGTCAGTCCCATTAAATGCTTCCCGCAGATATAATCCTTCTTAGGAGAATTCACTTTAGACCTTGGGAGTCAAGGGAAAGGGTTTTCTTCTTCCCTGTTACCTTTTTTTTTTTTTTTTTTTTTTTTTCCATTTTCATTCCCGATTCTATTTAGCTATTCCTTCTTTCTCTTTCTATAATTATAGATGCGCTGAATGGCCTGTTGGCAACAGTGTTTGGACTTGAGACAATTTCATAAGTCAATAGATTTATTATGCCCTTAGAAAAGACAACCACTCATTCCTTCTTTTCATAACATTTTTATCAAAATCATCCAAGTCAGTCACAGGACTCACTTTCTTTCTCTTTTTTTTTTTTTTTTTTTTTTTTTTTTTTTTTTTTTTAATACTGGAGATTCCACTATATTTCCCGTCTCTCTTGCTTTCTTGTTAAGTCTATGAATAGTCAATTCTGACACTTTTGTTGCTTCAGATGTTCTCTGGATAGCCTTCGAAACATCAGTTGCAGGACCTTCATTAGTATTAAATGAAGTATTTCAGGAAATTATAGAATATTTCCTTGGTTTCAGGTGGTGGGTGAAGGTGTTTGCGAGAGTCACTTGGGCTGTCCATTCATACTTATCACAGTGGGTGATCGAGAGCGATTATCCTTTAATGATATTGTCCATGACCTTTTAAATCCTCTGAAAAATCATAGGGATGCTGCTTTGGCTTGTTATCTATGGTCAATTATTCACCTTCAGTTTTGTCTGAATAAAACAGATGATTTTACTTTTTTAATTATAGCTTTTATATATCACATCGAAAGAAAAATAAAATTAAAATATAAAAATTCGTTTATTTTCATTTTAGTCTAATATTTACATTATAGTATAAAAAATATCATAGAGAACTATACTCTGTTTTTTTTCATCTGTCCATCCGCCTGTGCTGTTTTTGTATGGTAACACTGCGTCGTGGGCTTTAAATAGTTACGCTACGTGTAAGTTTTAGGTAAATAAAAGGATATCTGGGTGTACATTTGCAACTGAAAAGTGTTTTAATAATTTACTGTATGCGTATTACACCATTAATATTCGAAATAGGTTATTGTTATTATTGTTGAATGTAAGCTCCCTTTTCGGGGTGGCGAATGGAACAGCCAGACGCAGTGGCGGGAAAATTGCTTCTCTCGCTGTTCACTACGGCAAGATGTCAACGTATTACTTCATTATACGTAAGTATATCAGTATGTACTGTTAATTTTTATAAAGTGCGTTTCAGCCTGATACGATATGACGTAACTTGGTTTAGCATCTGTTTGATGGAATTTGCGTCTGGCTGTTCCATTCGCCACCCCGAAAAGGCAGCTTACATTCAACAATAACAACAATATCCTATTTCGAATATTAACGGTGTAATTTGCGTACAGTAAATTATTAAAACACTTTTCAGTTGCAAATGTACAACCAGATATCCTTTATTAACCTAAAACTTCACAGCGTAACTATTTCAAGCCCGGGGACGCAGTGTTACCATACAAACACACCAGTCGGATGGACAGATGAAAAAAAACAGAGTATAGTTAAAATGAAGAATTTTAAACTAAAAATATAGAGAACTAGTTAAAATGAAGAATTTTAAACTAAAAATTTGGTTTTTATTTTCATTTTAGGCTAAAATCTACATTATGTAAAAAATATCAAAATATTCTAGCGATACACAGCACGCACATTGGGTAAAATGCTAAAAAGAGGTCAGGAGCTTCTTTTCTCAGCATCCGCCAACACCAGTAGTCAAGGTGAGATTGAAAAGTTCTTTGATTGCAGCCTCTCATTTTTTTCAGTATGCGAACCTTTGCATTAAGCCAAGATCTTTCAATGGCTTGTGTATGTGCTCCAGTGTTAGGATCGACGTCATTCTGCTGATGGTTTACTACGGTAAAATGACGGAAATTGAGTTGGTTTAAATTGGTTTAAATTAGAGTAGGCCGGCCATTCGTCAGAATGAATGATTGAATCTCAGCGATTTCTCTCTGAATGATAGGCTGAACGGTCTCACGGTCTCTTCTTTGAACATAAAAATATCGGCAGTCCGATATACGTCTTCCATGGTTGCGGTTATTGTTCACTTCAGCGTCACTTTCAGTTGAATTGGGAGCTTGGTCACCTTGCAACATTCGACCTCTTTTGTATTTTCGCCTTCTTGCAAAGCGTGCTTCATCGATTTGTACGGGTTCTTCAGTACCTATCATTTGACCGCGATTCTGGACTGAAACAATCAGTGTACACACTTTGCGGCACATGTTAAACCAATCACATATTGCTTCAGTACCTCTACCAGTTAAACCTTGAACCTGATGGTAAGAGAGGTCTTCTATAAAATAAAACATAAGTTCTAAAATTTGGCAATGAGAAAGCTTGCAATTTACTTTGTTATTCAAATCTGTGAAGTGAAAAAATGCATTGCCTTTGCGAACGGAACAAAAGGTAGAAACATCCACGGTTTCTGCAACGAAGAACGGGCATAAATTCGCCATTTGGCCATCTTTTCCGAGTGTCCTTCATCTCTCCACTACATCGATGACATGGTGAAACACTTTGTTCTTCATCTAAAAGACCGTCTTCTTAAAAATGCCAGTGTCTTGGATTCGTCACTGATTTCATTGTAGAATTCCTTTGCGAGCATCTTCAGAGCTTTGCTACTGACTGAAATATTTAAACTGAATTATAGAAGCCTACTAAATATAAAAATGGTAAAGGACTTGCTTATTTTTTAACAAACTATACAGCAATCTATCTAGTTAACTAATTAGGAAATTAGGTAGCAAGCTAGATTGTTACAAACAGCACAACTTGCATTACTTTGCATTAGTTAGCAATCTAGTTGTTACTTAGAAAATTAAGTAGTTAAATTGTTATAACAAACGACACAACAAGCCTTTCTTGGAAACTGTAGATCGCATACCTGTGTAGATATCATACCAAAGTAGATTAGTGACATGTAGATAACCAGCCAAAGCAGCACCAATCATAGGTCCCCTAAACTCAGATCTGGCATTGCCTGGGAAAAAAATATGCCGTATCTTCATTTTCATTAATGAAACTGAGGTGTTAATGAAGAATATACAAAAGATTATTCAAAATATCTGATGGGAAAAAAGAACCACATTTCAAGAAATGAAAACTATATCAATAGACTCCATGATAATATGATTACCATAAGAAAATTGGCAACGTAGGATATCTGTACAAGCCACACCATAGCGATCTTAGAAAAGTAAACGCACTGTAGTATATTTGTTACAAATGTCTTACTTAATTCTCATCCAGTACACCAAGCCCATTTTCAGAAAAGTGACATCGGTAACAATCGTGTGTTTATGTAGTTTATTATTACAGTACTGTGTACTAAAATCAGAACCTTCACTTTGTACAAGTATGAGGTGCAGCTGTTCTTATCATAAATGTTGCTACATTAGATTGAGGGAAGAGGCTGGTGCTAAGATGTGAACTGAACTTGCTCAATCGTTTTCTCTCTTTGGCACTTTCTGTCTGAATTCTAATTTGGGTCTGTTTTATGATAGAACTTTTCTGGGGTTTTTTATTACTCATTTCCTATTGTTATTGCACATTCCACGTTTTGCAAAGTCAGTCTTCATTGTGTTTATTAGCCTGAGTAATATTACGTATTTATTTTATTATTTTTGTTTGTTATACACTACTTTCTGTGCATTATTTGATTCTTGATAATTTTTCACATGCAACATGGGTTTTAGGGTGTTCATAATTTACAGCCCTCATAATTTGGTTATGCATAATGCCTGGTTAATTAAATTTAGGCAAACAGATATGTGCTATAAAAAACAAAAATGCATTAGATAAGTATTGTCATTGTTTGAGAGATTATAGTACTTATTTAATTTTTTTATGTAGATTTGGGAGTGCTTTCATGTTATTAATTGAACAGTGGCTATAAAAAGATGATAATTTGCTTTTTTGAGGTAAGTCCAGCTATTTATTCCAGAGTGTTTAACAAGTTGCATTACAGTACATGTTTTACTTCATATTCATTGTTATGTATAACTTCTACATTTTGGTTGTACAGTTTCATTCCTGTCTGGAGTGGGAAATGTTGACTCTTGTATGGTATTCACTACTGCGCTCCCAAAGTGACTTTAAAAAAAATTTATTTCTGGCATAATGAGGTAACTTACTAAATCAGACGCTGAAGTCTTTAATATTCAGATTTTTTTAATAGGTAATGTAAGGTAGTATTACTCAGTCTCTATGATTGCAGAATAAACTCTGCTGAAATAATAAGATTAATTCTTTTGTCATTTGAAGTCATCATTCAGAAAATAACACTTCCAGGCATTAAGCATATGTAAGATATGAGGCATACCAAAGGTATAATTTTACCGTACCATATTATTTCTCTTAGCAACATAAAATGAAGATAAGTGGATGTCTTATGTTTTGGTATTTAAACCATGGAAGGTGGTATTGCTTTTTAATTAACTACAGTTTTTTTTTTTTTTTTTTTTTTTTTTTTTTTTTTTTTTTTTTTTACCATAATTTCACAGAATAACAAAATGCAGTATTACAGTGCTATTGATGAGATTTGAGATCATGTGCATTATGATACACTACTGTATTTACATTGATTTGATTTCAGTTGTATTGCTAAAAATTCTTGCGTATGATAGATATCCACTAAATGATGTAGAAATGATTTTGACAGGTGTTTTAACCCTGAAGCTTTAATTTCACTAATTTTGTTTGTTCATTCCTCAGGTTTCAATAGAACTAAAATGAAATGTTTTAACTTCAGGATGAGTAGACTAACCATGGTTGCATAGAAATAGATGTAGTGACTTAGAACATTTTATTTTATTAGAGTAGAGAGAGAAAAACTATGCCAGAATGCCCTTTGGAAATTTTTTTAAAAAAGAAAAAAACAACTCACCTTCAGCAACCATGACTAGCAAGGAAATTAAGGCCAAGTTGGGCATGAAGGTGGTGATGGCCCAACAAAATCCAGAGCCTGTTTACGATCTCACTGATTGCTACATTGTTGAGCTTCCACCAGACACGTTTGTTATGTGCAAGTTGTTACAGAAGACGAGCCTCCTTTTGAGAAACAATAATTTGTCATCGTTAGAAAAGGGAGGAAAATTACATGAACTGTGTTCTCTTGAACTGTTAGACCTCAGTAATAATAAGTTAAGTCATTTACCTGAAAGTATCAGTAAACTTAAGAAGTTGAAAGTGCTGAAACTTAGTAATAATAAGATAAAAACTTTACCTCATTCATTTTCTGAACTGAGAAATTTGCAAGAGTTATATTTATCTTCAAATAGACTGTCCAAAGTGCCTACTTGCATCTGTGCCTTGCCAAATTTGCGAGTGTTAACGTTAAAAGACAATAGTATCACTGAGCTACCAAAAGAATTTTGCAGTTTACAGAAAAGCCTGTGTTTATTAGAGATAGATGCTGACAAACTACAGTCGCCTCCACCTGATGTTGCTGAAGAAGGGGTGGAAGCTGTAATGCGTCATCTTTGCGAACAGCACGAAATCGAGTATGTGGGGCTCTCTGAGTCAGTTGAAGAAGAATTTAGTGAATCTACCTCATCACAAGCTTATGCAGGAATGGAGACACCTGAGGATGATTTCACCCGCAATTATATGCGTAAAAAGGATGAGTTGTTACGAGCGCAGTTGGCTGCTGAAGAAGAATTCCAGGCCAAAGAAAGAAATCAGCTTGCAGAAGTCCTCAGGGACATGAGTAATAATAAGAAACATTTGTTAGATGAACTGTCCCAAACTCCAGAGGAAGTCATTGAATATGAAAAGAAAAAGCTGAGACTACTGCAGGATCAGTACAATGTCGAAGAAAGTTTACGTAAGGAGCAGGAAGAGCAGCTGCTGGTTTATCTAGTAATGTCAAATACTAAAGATTCCTTTGTGAAGGACTTGAGTGCACAACAGGCAGACATAGATGCAGAAGTAGAAGATATAGTTAACTCCAAAGATAAAGATAGGAAACGTTTACTAGAAGATCTAACTGAAATGGAGAGAGACACTGCAGCTGCTCTTCATGAATTACTTTCATATTCTGCAACAAATAGTAAAAATGAGGAGTTCCTCAATTTATTGAATGATCAAGAAAAAGAAATGGAACTGATGTTATCTGGTATTGCAGAAGCCTCTGCTGAACTGCGCAGTTCTGAGGTTATTTCAGCAATGCAAGCAGCACTGATGGAGGAAGCGGCGACAGAAGCTAGACGCCAGGCATTGCAGGATGAGCAGTCTCTTCGTGTACTTGCACTTCTGGAGGAAAATGATCTTGTGAACACTCATCTGGAAGGTGTCATGACATCACGAATGGCTGATCAGGAAGTTTGGGCATCTACCCTCATGGAAGATGAAGCTGTCCAGGCAGAGGCTTTTAAGCTGTTACTTTTGAAGAATGACTTGAAGCGCTGCAGTATTTTAAGACAGGTAAGGGTTTGGTTGTCCTTGGTGTAAAAAAATCACACACTTTTGAAGTAAAGCAATATACTAAGGAATTATATAATGGTGTTTTTAGATAAAAGTAATTGTTATTCAGATAAGAAAGTAATTGCTGTTGGTTGAATATTTTTATATCCAAATCTTCAGTTAGGTTTCAGTTCTGTTTTACACCTGTAGTTTTATTTATTAATGCCTTAAATGGAGAAGTTATATTTTTCAATATGGAGCTTTTAATGATTAATTTTTACATATTTTATTTTCAGATCGGTCAGGTAGAATATGAATTGGCCAAATTATCATCCCTTGAAATGAGGAAAAAGAAATTTGATGTAAAATATGGTTCAACCACAATGTTGGATCAACGAGCAACATTAGCAGGTCTTTTGAAGTCTCTTTTGAAAGAGAAAAGTGATCGTGAGGAAGAACTGAATGCTTGGTTTGGCAATCTGACAGAACTGCGTTCATCAGACTGTAGCGAAGAAGAGTTCTGGCTTATTCAGTATCAGCGTTTACTTGCCATGAAGCCTGCTGGGTTGGTTGAAGCAGAAGAACAACTGGATCCTAGAATCAGAGAAATCCTCAGAGATGCAAATGCAGCAGACCTTATCCCTGTGTTTGCCCGTCATGGTATCACCTATGAGCAGTTGATGGAGTTTACTGAGGAAGAGGCTTTGTCAATGGAAATTGGGCCTGCAACGTATCATGGCTTACAGCGTGCCCTTCAGAATCACCTCGAAGAGGCCAAATTGGGGAATCCTTTAGCTTCAGCACCAAGCGAGAGTGATTTGCCTTATTCTCCAACAGCTCCAGACGTGGAACTGGAAGGAGAAGAAGGAGCATCTGCTCCTGCTCTAGAATTGGATGACGAAACAAGACCCACTGCACCACAGTTTATTGAAGCTGAATGTGTAGTGTGTTTGAGCCTAAGCTGTGAGGTGATCTTCTTGCCTTGTGGTCACATGTGTGTGTGTGCCAAATGTTGTGCACCTCTTTCTCTTTGTCCTCTCTGTAGGGGTCCTGTTCTCAGCAAGGTTTTGAAGACGTTTTAAAGATTTAACATTTTATGTCTGGGATTTATTTTATTATTATTATTACTTTATCTTTTTATGCTTTTGACTTTGCCTGCTCCTCAAAAATACCTATGTAATTGAGTATTGTAAGTGCTTTATGAAAGCTTTGGTAGTGATATGTAGAGTATACATATTGCTCTATTATTCAGTTTTTTTTTATTTGTTTCTGCCATGGTTAGTTTGAATTGTAATTTTTTTATAGGCTGTGATACAAGCAATGTTTGGTTATACTATTTTGTTTTTTCAGATTGTCCCATTGTTGGAATGGATCCCTTGCAAAATGTACAATTGTTATTAATATATAGCATTAAGAAAGAGAAATATTTACAGTACAATAGTGAAGCAAGAGGCTATATTGTTGAAGTGAAAATAAAAAGTGTTTTATGGTACCGAAGCTCCTATCATTAAGTGGTTTATTGAAAACTGTGAAGGACAATCTCATTCTTTTAAGGATGACCATAAAATTAGACCATTTTCTTGTCTCTACATCTGGGTTATTATAAATACATTTAAAATCCTTAGTGTATTCATAATGAATTTCAAGCATATCTTCAATAATATACCAGGATTTACCCACAAGAAAAGGGTGTTATTTTATCCTCAAGTGTTTTATGGTTTAAATTGCCATTCTATAAGTTATGTCCAACAATGAATCTTTTATTTATTTATTTACGTATCTATTATTTTTTATTTTTTTATTTATTTATTTAATTTTTTTTTTGCAGATTCTTCATTTTTGGAATTTGTTACTTCATGAGATTTGTTCCTTACTCTGTGATTTTTTGCACATATATATGAATTTTTTGCATTTTATTGTTACTTCACGACGAGAATTTTGTTCCTTACTGTATATGAATTTTGCAAATACTATACATATAGATTTTTTTAACATATTAAATGCATCCAGCCCAATCTCTCCTGTGGGATAGTTTTGCTCTTTTGCTATAATTTGTATTTTTTGTATTTTTTTTAACTACTTTGACCTCATTTTTCTGAATGTTTATGCATATATACTCTAATGTACATGTCTCTATAAAAACAAGGGATTCAGTAAGTCCTCGGTGGATATTAAGTATATTTTGAGCACAAACTACTTTAATAAAACTGGGAAATTTATTGGAAATTACAGTATTTTTAAGCAGTCATATATATCTCCAAATCCCAGTCCTAATGCAAAATGTAAGACACTTTCTTTGATACCATAAACTAATGGAACTGTAATATTCTAGTGGCATACTCAATTACTCATACTGTTTGTGTATTGTAGACAATGCATACTGATATCTCTCTCTCTCTCTCTCTCTCTCTCTCTCTCTCTCTCTCTCTCTCTCTCTCTCTCTCTCTCTCTCTCTCTCTCTCAAAAGTCATTATCACCAAGGACTTAAAATCCACAAAACATTGCTTAAAAGCTGACAAGAAGGCACAGAAACTAGTGGGATACGTAAAGAGGCAATTCAAATACGTACAAAAACAAGGAAACGGTGCTGCAGCTCTACACATCAATAGTTGGACCTCATCTTGAATATGCAGCACAGTTTTGGTCACCAACACTAAGAAAAGACATATAGATTAGAAGGGGTACAAGCAAGAGCCACTAAGTTAATTCCATCCATCAGGCAAATAGGTTACCGAAGATGGCTAGAGAGCTTGAAAATGTATGACTTAGAAACACGGCGATTGCGAGGACAACTAATAGAAACATTTGAAATATACTGATAAGCATAACAAAAGTAGATAGTAACCTAATTACATTAAACGAAAACCAGACAAGAAATAATGGATGGAAACCAGAACTGAAGAGATACAACACATCCTATTGTGGGAAATTCTTGACATGCAAGATATGTGACGTGGAATAAACTGCCACCAGAAGTTGTAAACAGCAACAGTATGGAAGAGTTTAAAAGAAAGCTAGACCAAATCATTAGGACACTGAATGCACAGTAAAACCTGCTCCTGCAGACAAGTGAGCACACAATGTCTCCTCGGATAGACTAACAAGTCTTTGACATGTCCTAATCCTTGTAACTCTCCTCTCTCTCTCTCTCTCTCTCTCTCTCTCTCTCTCTCTCTCTCTCTCTCTCTCTCTCTCTCTCTCTCTCTCTCTCTCTCTCTCAGAATGAGATAGACACCAGTGGGTGGAAATGCTGACATGCTGATGTACATAGCTGCCAAAGAATAAAGAAATGCCAGCTTGTGTGTGCCAAGATTTAATGCTTTATTCTTTCATCTGTATTTCAGTAAGATTTTGAATATGGGATATATTTTTTGTTATAAGCTTTTTCTTGGAAGTATCTAGTATTCTTAGAAGGTTAACCCTTAGTGGATGGGTGAAAAAATCAATATGCAGCTCCTCAGATCAGGTAAACTTTGAGGTCGACCAATTTAAAAAAAAAAAGAAAAAACACTGGAATGAGGAAGATATGCAAATGCCCGTGGTGTAAGAAAAAAATCCTAAAAAATTTTCCCTACCTTCTATAATAAGTTGAAAATGACTATTTACAAACCCTTGTGGGGCCACTTTTACAAGACTTATCGTAAATTTTACCAACTTGTATATGTTTTTTCTAATAAATAATTTAATTTTTTCAAATGTTAATTACAGCTCACACATTGTCAAAACAGATAAGAAATAAAATCAATAAAAAATTCTTAGCATATATGTTGAAAAATATTTACGTAAATTTACCGACAATGGAGATTCAATATTTTTTTTTTTTTTTTAGATGTTTTTTCTTATATTTCTTTGCACTTTTCTTAGCAAAATTATGATTACAACTGACATACTACCGTAAAAGACAAGAACAAAAACCAACAGCAACCCCTTGGTATATTTATGAACAAATTTACAAATAGACTTCATGTGAGACAGACTGTACATTCTCCCTTGAAATCAGAAGCAGAACCGAAGTCCTGAGATGCCGGATTTGTGATTTTAGCCTGTGTAAAAGTTGCCATTAGTAAATTTATGGGCTATAGAAGTACTATTGGCATGTCTTTTCCACCCAATTCTTTCCAAATCATGGCACTTAATATTGCTTAACTACAAGATCAATCCGTCCACCACCCCAAACCTGTTGTTACTACTCCTGAGAAGCTATCCGTCCATTAAGGGTTAATGGTTACACAAATTTTTTTCATGAAGAAAATTATAAATTTACCCGACGTTTCTTGCTAAGCTCAAAGAACTGCTAGTAAGTAATGAGAACATTTATAAAAAAATTGGATGAAGTCATTTTTATCTAGCACTGTATATCAAGATGATTTGAAAAGGTCAACAAAATTAATTTTATGCGTGTTTATATCAAATTCTCTTACTGTACTATGAATACATATTGTATATGTAATATCTTGCTCAAAGGGTGAGCACAACACACCTTACATATTTTATGGAGCATGTAACCTTAGCCTAAGCACATTTTCATTTTATTGTATATTTGCATTTTTTATGCAATTGTCTGTTCTTTGCTTTGCCAAAAAGCATACGAGTGCCATCTGTAACTTTAATGTCAATAATATGAAAAAATACAAGTTCATCTGATGAAGTGGCAGAAATTGAGTCTTGAATCCCCTTCACACTTATGTTTAGGTTCCAACAATCAGAATGTTAGCATAAGCAAAAATTGTCATTGTTCAAAATTTAGAGTTTATTATAGTATAATATTACCATACTGAATATCCCATATACTGTATTCTTTATGAAGTGGACTTCTTGAAGAATAACTCGTGCAAAAGACATTTTTAGCATATTAATTTTTACCATTCAAGGCCATGCTAATTAGCATAGCTATATCAAATCCTTATGAATGTTTTACAATCCAGAAATGTGTTTTTTATTTTCTACCATTCTTGTATTTGTAGATCTTATTCTGTAAACCTTACTTACAGTGTAGACTTATGCTGTACATATTTTGCAGTATGGATCACCTGTTATCTGTACTGTAACAGCGAACAGATAAGTGTTCTCAGTACATTATTATTGATACTTGAAAAGGTCAAAGAGGCTCAATTTTTTTTTAGGTGTTATGACAGTCCACATAAGTGGTATTCAGTACAAATGCATGCTTATTATTAGAACATTTCAAGTAGTAGTACGTATAGTTAAAAGTAACACTCGAGTAACAATTGCAGTTAGAAACAGGATTTGAGTAATCAGTACCAAAGAGCAGATAAATACTTTTATTATAAATGAATTAGGAATGTCTTTTTATGGTGGCAATACTATGATGGGCATGGGTTTGCCAAAGTCAAAGTCAGTCATTTCTAAAACGTTGATGATTATTGATGACCTCTTTCTTATGGGTAATAAGTGTACCCCCTCAAAAAGTCAGGATAAACTTTAGGAACTAGGGAAGGAGGCAGAAATTTCCGTGGCTAGTTGATTGTGAAAGTTATGAGGTTAACCTCATGAGTTGAAATAGTGTACAAACGAAATATTATCGAAAGAGTAGGTAGAAGATGGCAGCCTTATAGCTTAGATGAAATGGGTCAACATTCCAAGAACTAGATCCTGTATCCCTTGAAAAACCTTTCAGCTGTTAATAAGAATCACTGACCTTCCCTAGATGGGAAATATAAATATATATGACAGGATCAATGTTTTATCATGAACCTGAACTCACTGCTAAGAGAAGTACTTTACATGCAGCATTGAAAGAGAGAACACAGCTTCTTATCTTGAGACATAGGCAGACCTAATGTCTTAAGTACAAAACATCTTTAGACCAGAGGAATTTAATTCCCATATTCTTAAAAATCATTATCAATTTAGAGCAAGGGATCCTAACATGGGGTGTACCCCCTGGGGGTAATTTTATTTTTAAGGGGCAATTCGAGTGTTTAAAGTTATTGGTCATTTAGGCTTCCTCCATGTGAACACAGTATAAGAATTATATATCATCACCTCAGTGGCGTGATTGGTATGGTCTTGATCTGCCACCTCGGTGGCCATGAGTTCGATTCTCGAGCATTCCATTGAGGTGTTAGAGAAGTGTATTTCTGGTGATAGAAGTTCACTCTCGACGTGGTTTGGAAGTCGCATAAAGCAGTTGGTCCCGTTGCTGAATAACCATATACTGGTTCCATGCAATGTAAAACCACCATGCAAACAAACATCACGGGTATCAGGATTTATAGGAAACGTTCAGGTCAATAGTTAATGTCTTGTTTTAAGAGTTTACACTAAAAGGTCTACAAATACAAAAAAGGTATACAGTGTAATACAGGAAAACAAGAAAGGAATTTATGTACCCTTAGTTAAGTAAGAATTCTTTATACTGTAATATAGTATATAGGAAATAGTATGTTCAAATCAATTTGGCATTAAAAATTGTTTTGGAGTTAATCTTTAGTACAAGTATTGGTAGTTTATGGCTAAAATGGTAAACATAATTCCACCAAACAGCTCAGCTTTACATTTTACGTTTACAGTTCTTGGGCCCTTTATTTATTTCTCAGTTTGGAAGTTGATTGGTTCTTTTATGACATTAGACAGTAAGTGTTTGAGAAACCAAATTTTAACATTGTGCAATAATGACTAATATAGTTGAAATAAAGAAGAAGAAGATGTATGAGTGCAGAATGAGACAGCAATTTTTTTTATTAAAGCTGGGCCCATTGTGAGCAGTGATGTTTGTTTTTCATTTCATCACGACTATCTCTAGATGAGAGTATTGCTTCATACAAATTAGTATATGAAAGCTGCTTATGCCATAAGGATGTTTGGCTCATAAAAAGATAGCTTGTTTTTTTATTAATTTTTTTCCCTCATACTTGATGAACAGTGGTAGCATGGTTTTTTTTAGGCTTAAGTTTAGACTTAGTCAGATAGCACTGCTATTTATGATTTTAGTGAAACTGTGAATTATTTACCTTTTAATTGTTCTTATGATGTGCTAATTATTCTTAAGGCAATGGTTAAATCAATTATATTATATGACAGCTCTGTCATTTTTCGTTCCCGTATTGCTTGTATCATTAGCCAAAAATTAAACCTAACTTTATGAATTAAACTTTTTGTCATTTTATCTCTTAAGTGAAATAATTTTGTTTATTGGTAATATTTTATTACTTGTACAATGACAAGTCCAGATTACAGGACAAATATTTTTTTATCCTCTTGTGTCTTTCTTTGGTGCATTTTTTCAATTTATACTTTTTTAGTTGATAGCCCTTCTTAGCCCAGCTTAATAGGCACCAAGGACATTACAAATATTTTTGGAACCTTTCCTGTCTTTGTTTTAAAAGATACTACAGTACTGTATATTTATTGTAATAAAAAAAAAACCTATGTAATGGGAAGTGTCTGTTGCTCCTTTGAAAGTGCATACAGCTCGCTCTATGTTGAATAAGAATGCAGTTTAGGTTGAAATAATATTAATTATGAACCATATACCTGAAAAACCTTTAGCATGCTCAAGTCCTAACTTGTTGGACATCATTACTGGAATCTGCAACTTGAGAAATAGTCTCTGATTCTTGAGATTTTAGATGCAAGTCTGTCGAGACAGCTAAACAGAATGTAATACTGAAGAAAGTGTCTGAAAATACCATTGTTGTATTGATCATAAAAATATGAAATGCTATGATGAATTTTTATATAGTAATTTGATAAAATTGTGTTGTTAGCATTGTGTATTCAATACAGGCAGTCCTCAGTTATCGGCAGGGTGCTGGTAAGCGAAAACCACCATTAGCCGAAACTCGGTGACTTAAGGCACCGATAACCGGTTAATCGTGCCTCTGTTACGTATGTTATGGCACCAGAACTCCATTATTGGCACCTTATGGCTCCAATAACCAGAACTCGGCACATTATGGCGCCATAAAACCGGATCGCCATGAACAGAGTTCGCCGATAACCAAGGACTGCCTTCAAACTCATTTATTTTGATTATTTTTTATTTACGTTAATGATGTTACCGTATGTGTGATTTTGTTGGTACCAATGAGACAGCAATTTTATTGGTAGCACTCACAGACAGCTTTTACAATGTTCAAACATAGTACATACATATATGTATACTTTAAAATCAGTTAATGCTTAGTTTTTCATGTTACTATAGGTTTTTTTTGTCAATGAAAACAAAAGTCTCTGAAACCATGATTCAGTTGAAATGCCATTGCAGAGAAGGAAGCATTTTTCAAATGTATTTAAGTAGATGATAGTTTTTCATGTATCATATCATACATATATACTGTATATAGTATATACATGATACTCTTTTAAGGCGTTTTTTCCTACCTTTTATCCTATACAATCTGTGATTTAAGAGCCATTTTAGTGTTTATAGTTTTGCACATGAATTTGTCTTCTTTACATTATTGAATATGGAAGTGACATCTTTTGCATGAATGTCATTGGTTTTTATTGTAACATTGTTATTGTATCGGTATGGTAGTGAAACACCATAAAATGAAAGGGAATTTTATATAATCTGTGGCACAGTTCTTATGTGAGAGTAACACACTCGATTAGGTATAGTAACTACATAAGAAAGCATTTTGTGCCTTTTACAGGTTTTTCATCTGAGAAAATGTACAACGTCATATTCAATGTATATAATTGATTGTAAAATAAAGCCACTATGTAATGAAGTGTGTTTATTTGTTGAATGGAAGCAGCTATGCTTTTGACAAGGTTATTGAGAGCAGTTTGTAAGGTACTAGTTAGCGTTTGTTTCTGCTCTCAATTCCTATCCCTCAAATCCCCGTCCCCCTTTCACTAACATTATGTTCTGCTAACTCATTGTGGTATCATCTGTGCTGCTGTTTGTGGCTTCAGCCACATCTTGTTTGGTTGTTTTGTTGGCTAACCAGATGTACGTATGTTCATTTGCTTACTTGTATTAATTTCTATATTAGTTTATCTTTTATATACATATTCGTTTATCTTTTTAATATGGTGATAACATATACAACTGCTTTTAATTATATATTTTTTAAAATTTTATGTATATATTAATTTACTTACCGGTTTCCTTATTTTTATTTGGTTGAAATTCAACTGCCGAAGCAGCTTTCACAGTCTCATATTTTTTTTGTTTTTTATTGTGAAAATATTGTTTATATAGGCTATTGGAGGTGATTTAAAGGAAATACTAATTCATCTAGGTCTAAATTTCATTAACATTACTAATGAACATAACACAGGTATAGCTGGTGTACCATATGGTAAAAATAGTTCATTGCCATATGGCTAATAATTTGTTTTTATTAAATTATATAGTAAAAACTTCTAAAGATTACTGACTTTGCCATCTAAACTTGGAGTTTTAGCCTCCTGAGGCACCTTGAGGCTGGTGATTGCTTCTTGGTAAGATGTAAGATGAGAATGTTGATGATTCTTTGTGGGCTGGATTTTATGGCCGGAGGGCCAGGTTCAAAACCTCTTCTTCAGTTAGTTATCTGAATTTTCATGGGATGATTGGCTCATCCATCCTTGGTGCTATTCTGGTCACTGGTTGATTACTTCATATCTTGAATTAGAAAACTGGTTTTAGGCAACTGTTTCACGTAGCAGCTAGGGTGGAGCAAGAGAAGAGCCAGGAGTAAAAACAATGTCAAGCGTTCATTGTTCTGTCAAATTTTGTACCTTTGAAACAGAACCTGAGCAAGGTACTCCTCACTGGATTAAAAGTAGTATATCTACTTGAAATATTTTCTCTCACCCTTTTCCTTGTGCAGAAATGAGACTAGTGTATGTCTTGGTAACCATTTCTCTTTGGTAGATGCAGTCTCTTTATTTTTGTGTTCATGCAAAATTTCAAACACATTTACTTTTACCATTGCATGGTATTATACTACATTTTCTGTAATATTGCCTGGTTATTGGAAGTTTGCCAATGTTTCTTATACAATAATACCTTGAACTTACGCGATTCAATTTGTGCGAATTCCCAATAGCGCAAAATTTTTATTGGAACCTAACTAATTATCATACACAAGTTTTTCACAATAACATGAACATTTGCGAACCCTCCAGAAGCACTGCAAAACCCTGCAAGTGTTTGTTTAATTTATTATGCAAATTTTAACATTTTAAAGCTTTTCTGTATAAAATATTTATTAAAAATTTATTATTTTTTACATGCATAAGTATGCAGTTAGTGCATATATGTACTTTTATAAGATGTGATACCCACTCACAAAGTTACTGCACTTTTCAAAGATGATATCCCTTCAGAAACTGTTTAATTTCTGAAGTACGTACGAATATACTACAATTAGTATAAGTTTTCATGATTTTAAGTGTAAAATCAGTACGTACAGAGATTTTGTGCATGCTATTTATATTTTTGAAAATAAAGAAAGGCAGTAGGTAATTCAGTGTTTGTCACCATATAAGAACTCCATGATCAACTAGTAAAACATCAGAGTTGTCATTCAGTGAAAATTACTTTCTTAACCTTGGAGAAAAGTGCTGGTACAATCTGTTTGTACTATGTTACATAATTACAGCACAGACAGTTAATGTACTTTCAGAAGATATGATCCCATTCGCACTTTTTAAAGATGACAACCCTCCAGAGTTTTTCCTACATGACGTATGTTCTCTCTCTCTCTCTCTCTCTCTCTCTCTCTCTCTCTCTCTCTCTCTCTCTCTCTCTCTCTCTCTCTCTCTAGTAGTTAGCTCTCACACTAGTTCATGATGAAATTAATTTAATTTTACCTTCACCCTCTGCAAACATAACTTATGTACATAAGTTACGCATAACTTCCCCTTGCGCGAGGGGGTCTGGAACCTAACCTCACTTAAGTTCGGGGTATTATTGTATTGAGTTTTGTTCTTACACAAATACAAACCTGAATTCTTTACACAAAATTAACTCGCAAACATGAGCTGGAAAGGCTGTTCAACCTTCAGACAAGGTCGTTAACTACCAACGGTAGGGGGGGGGAATCACTGCCTGCTTGTTGGTCTGCACTCCACTTTGCTTTCGGCACCATTGGGTGAAGATGTTTGCTAATATAATGTATTCAAACCTGTAATTTACAATTGCCTTCTACTGAGAGGCAACTAATAACCTTTAGGCACTGCCCAGGAGAAAGGTAAGCCTTGTATTTATTGGTTTCTCTTTTCCAAGGTTAATCCTCATACCTTGTCTAGTCTTTGTTTGGAATGTTAGGTCTTTCGCTCTCATCAGTGGGTGAAGTTACTGAGAAAAAGAAGAGAGAGAGGAAAGTTTCTTTGGTGTCATCAGATGGCAATATGTACTCCGCTGGTGACACAAAAGATCTCCCTGCTTCCTTCTTGCCCCTTCCAGACTACCACCTGTTGTAACCACTCCAAAGGGAGAAGTTTCCCCTTCTCCTCTTGCTGCTTCCCAGAGGTGGGAAGATGACCAGCCCCCTTCCTTTCCAGCAGTTTTGCTTTGCTCAGAGTTGTTCTTGGGAGATGCTCATTCTTGGGCTGGAGGAAGATTGTCTTACCTTACCTGATGTCCTTTAGGTAGGATATCTATCATGTATGGCATAAAGGACAACGAAGACAGATCGTATTATATCGTATTTATTTGGCTCTGAATAGTAAATACATGTTGATTTTGAAGAGCAGGAAAAACAACAACAAGAGTAATACTGCGCATGTGTGACAACAAGACTAGTAGTAGTAGAGAATATGACACCTTCCCTTGTGGAAGAACTTAAACTATACGTACGATTAAATTGACAGCCTTTTGAATATTACAACCCTATACAATGTATTGACACATGATGGTACAATTGTTATATTCATAGCCTAACTATACTGTGTTGCATTTCCTTAGAATGTGATACTGTCTCATTAATATTATGAATCATCAATCAAAATTAGCACATACATAAATGAACACATGCAATAGTGAAATGGTAAGACCATTATTGTATGGGCCACTTTTTATTTAAACTTCCTTTGCATCCTCTATGAGACGGCATGGTGGTTTCCTTGTCCGCTGACTGGTCCATCTGACAGGTGGCTTGGCAGGCTGCCCTGGTGTCGCAGGCGCCATGACTTGTGGTGATTCCTGCGCCAATGCCGGTCGTGGATCCTCAGGCTCTGGTAGAGGGACTATTGGCGCCGGAAATGTTGGCACTTTTTGGATATGCTTTGCATTCCTGCGGAACACTCCTTGTGCTGTTTCTATGAGGTGGGAACGATTGACCTGATCACTCTCGATGACCATGCCTGGTTGCAACCAGCCCTTATGGTTGTCTGTCTTCAGTAGTACGGGCTGGCCAGGTTGAAGTTCAGGGAGATGTTTAGCACCATGGCATTGGTCATAATAGTACTTGTATCTAGCTTTGGCAGCCTTGTCAGTGGCTGCTAACTCTCTCTCTCCTCCACACTTGGGTTAAGTACTCTTGCATGTACTGGTACCCTGCCTTTCAGGGGGTACTTCATGAATGCCATTGCTGGGCTCATGCCTGTGGCAGAGTGCTTACTGTTCCTGTAGTTCAGCCAGGCCACATCTGGATCTTCTTGCTGCAAGATCTTCTTGGCTGTTCGGACTGCCCCCTCTGCCAGGCCATTTGATTGTGGAAAATGTGGACTTGATGTGGCAATGTCAAATCCATATTGTTAGGCAGATTTTGCATATTCACTTGACATGAACTGAGTTCCGTTGTCTGATCATACAGAGTCCGGTATTCCATGTGTTGCGAAGACTCCCTTCATCCTGGCAATGACTGCGGCTGCTGTTGTGTTACTTGCCAGTGGCTTCGCTTGATCCATCTGCTGTAATAGTCAATTATGACTAAGTAATGCTTCTTGTTAAATTCTAGTAAGTCAGTTGCTAGATGTTGCCAGGCTCTTTCTGGCAATCCTGTTGGCAGAAGAGGCTCATGTTGCTGTGATTGTCTTTTCTTGTGGCACTCCAGGCAGTTGCTGATAAGCTCTGTGATATGTCTGGTGATGCCTGGCCACCACAAACTGCTGAGCTCTCTCTTTACACTTTGTGAACCCTTGGGGGCTTTCATGGAGTCTGTCAGGAATGTCTTTTCTCATTGCTGGTATTACAATTCTGTCGCTGTACGTCAGAAGACCGTCTACAACTGACAGCATGGCACGTACATGGAAGAACGGCTCTATTTCAGGTCCTGCAGTTGTAGAGTGTGGTAAGGCCATCCATCCATTATGAAGCCCAGGACTTTGTGCAGTGTTGAATCCTCATCTGTGGCCTTCATTAATTCTGTCTGCTATGCAGGTGAGGCTGGCCAACATGCTCTTACCGAGTGTATGAATCTCCTGGTCTCCTCCTCGAGGTCGTTGGCATGGGCTGTTGTCAGGGGTTTGGGGGACAATGCGTCCGCAATTACCAGGCTCTTGCCTGGCACGTACACTGGCTCTGGGTTGAATCTCATCATTCTAATCAGTAGATGCTTACACCTCAGTGGGACTGTGTCCAGGCTCTTGGACGATAAGAGCGGAACCAATGGTTTGTGATCCATGAAAAGCTTGAAGGTTGGGAGCCCGGTCAGGTACTGAGAAAACCTCTCACATGCCCACACTCCTGCCAGGCACTCCTTCTCTATTTGGGCGTACCTCTGCTCTGCTGGCGTCAAGGTCCTGGAGCAGTAGGTGACTGGTTTGGAAACTTCTCCATGCTGCTGTAAGAGCACAGCACCCAGCCCAAAGGAGCTGGCATCAGCGCTAACGGTCGACGGCTTTTTGAGGTCAAAGTAGGTGAGCGTTGCGGCATGGCTCACCAGCTGCTTGGCCTCATGGAATGACTTGATCTGCTCCGGTCCCCATGCCCAGTGTGCATCGTTCTTCAAGAGGCTTGAGATAGGCTTCATGGTGCTGGACAGGTTTGGTAAGAACTTGGCAAGATAATTGAACATGCCCATGACGGTCCTAAGCTCGTGTATATCTTTCGGTGGGGGCAAATTTGTGATCGCCTCTTGTCTTTTCTGGGTGGGGCTTGATGCCATCTTTCCCAACCAGATGACCAAAGTAAGACACTTCAGATGCCCTGAATTTGCATTTGCTCTTGTTCAAGGTCAGGCCTACCTCCTCGACGATCTTCAGCACCTTCTTCAGCCGGCGGTCATGCTCTTCCTGATCTTTATCATGGACCAGAACATCGTTGATGATCTCTTCTACCCCCTCTTCAGCTCCGAACAACTCTGCCATCTTTGCTTGGTACTTGTTAGTTGCGAGGCTAATGCCAAAATGGTAGTCTCTTGAACATGAAGCGTCCAAATGGTGTAATGAAAGTTGTGAGTCTCTGAGATTCCTCGTCCAACGGGATCTGCCAAAAACCCGATGCCGAATCCAGGGTTGAGAAGACCTTTGAGCCGGCCAGTTTTGGCCCTATGTCTTCAAGCGTTGGGAGCACAAAGTGTGGACGGCGTATTGCTGTGTTTAGATTCTTCAGGTCCACACATATGCGAACATTGCCATTTTTCTTCAGTACAGGGACCTTGGCAGAGCACCAGTCCGTTGGTTCCGTAATTGGGGAGATGACATCACACTTTTGCATCTTCTCCAACTCAGCCTTGACTTTCTCCATCGGGGAAGGTCACATGTCTGGCTGTGGGAATGCATACTGGCTTGACATTGTCTTTTACATGGATGTGTATTGGCTTTGTCCGGTACTGCTCCACCTCTTCAAGACACTCAACAAGCTGCATCTTAGCGGCAATGTCCCTTGCCAGCAAATTGGACCTGCCCCTATCAATCACGATGATTTTAACACCGTAAGCAGTCCCCTTATAAGTGATTTTGGCAGTGAACTCCCCCACCGTCTGCACACTTACGCTTGGAGAAGTGAGTTACCTTCGTTGATTGTAGTGGCGGGCGTAGCCTTAACTTCTTGTAACTATTATTGGACATGATTGTTATGTCAGCACCTGTGTCAATTTTAAAATTGACTTTGCTGCCTCCAACTTCCAGCTGCACATACCATGGCTTTTCATTAGATGTGCCGTCCACGGACCCAAAAAAGAATTCAAAGTTGGCTGGTTCTACCTGATCTACTGTTACAGGCTCCACTTCCACTTCGCTTGCTTTTGACAATCCGGATCAACACACCGATGAAAAGTGTCCAATCTTCTGACATTTGTTGGATTTTGCATGTGTTGCTGGGCAGCTCTTGTTCTTGTGGTATGTGTACCCACAGGTCTTGCATCTAGTTTGGCTTTGGGGTTGGTGGCCTGTTGCTTGGCTGCCACCTCGACCCCTGCGGCAGCTCTTTCCTCTCTATATGAACTTCCCCCTCTGGTTAGGGTTGCTGTGCACTTCACTGGCGCTGGCTCCATGCTGTTGTTGTAGCTGGTTGTGGAGGCTCTCCCACCTCCTTGCGTAATCCACGGCTTCCTCCAGAGTAACTTTGGGCATAAACTGGAGCTTTTCGTGTAGATTTTCATCCTTTAGGCCGGCGATGAAACGGTCACTGACCTGGCGGTCCTGGTTCTGATAGTCGCACTTACTAACCAGTTGCTGAAGATCAATGAAGAAACTGTCAATCGATTCCTCCCCCTGTATACGCATGTTGAAGATGGCACTCTCATAGACAATTATCACCTTCGGCACATAGTGGTTTTCAAATTTATTGAGCACATCATTGTAGCAGGTGTCTTCGTCATCGACTTCAATGGTAGGGGCCTGTCCGGCTTCTGCATTACGGTTGGGAATCCTCTTCCTCCCAAACTTTAAGGTCTGCATCACCTCTGCCTTCCTTGTCCCCATGTTATACAGCAAGACGCTTATTCTGATCACATCTGATTTTGCATCAATCTCTGTCAGCTGACTGTACCTTTTCCAAGTAGCAATCCAATCTGGCCAGTCTGCTGCATTGAAGGAGAACTGTCCTTGGGGTTGGAACAGTTGCTGTGCCATAGTGAGGGTGCATCGAACTGATTAAGCAGTGTAACAAACAATCGAACTTGGCATGTAGGCTATATGCAATTTCTTTAGCGACAGTCAAATTAGCTGCATTTGACAAGGGTGAAAGGTCTGGCTGGTTTTTGCAATTAAGGTGTCCCTAGGCACTTCTAGCAATGACAGGTGGCCATAACAGCTGCCTAAGACAGTGGTACTTGCAGTAAAAAGCAGGTAAGTGATCACTTCTATTGCACAATCACTCATGTGATTTTCTTCCTTGGCTGCAGATCCCTTTTTATTGCACTTATCGTCGATGTTGCTCATTTATTTCTTCATCAGTTGTCACAGCAAGTTTTCTCCTGACTCCATATCATGTTTGGCGTAAAGGACAACGAAGACAGATTGTATTGTATTGTATTTATTTGTCACTGAATAAATACATGTTGATCTTGAAGAATGGGAAAAACAACAAGAACAACACTGAGCATACGTGACAACAAGACTAGTAGTTGTAGTAGAGAATATAACAATATGAACTACCCTGTGTGTCTTTGCCATCCCTCAACCTCAAACCGGCCTGCTTACAGACGGACCTTGACCTTTGGGAAGAAGTGAGTGTAATGCTTAAGAAAGGCGCTAGAAGTCGTGAAAGATAGGTCTCCATGGTTTTACAGCTAGTCTTTTCTTAGTGGAGAAGGCAATAGGCAGCTGGAGACCAATTGTTGACCTCTCTCCCCGCACCGGTTGTTCACCAAGATGGAAACGGTGCAGTCTGTACTCTATTCCATCAGAGAGGGCAACTCCATGTTTTCGGTGGATTTAAAGGATACTTATTTTCAAATACCCATTCATCGGTCCTCTCATAACTACCTCTGCTTTACCCTAGGGGAGGCAGTGTTTCAAATTCCGGCACTTTTTGTTTTTCAACCACCCCCAAGTGTTCACTCGAGTGTTCATTTGCACGGTGGACATCTGTTGTGGTATGTGGATGATTGGCTGGTCCTAACAAGCTCCTTACTGCAGTTCCTTCAGGAGAGGGATCATCTTGAATTTTGTCATGACTTGGGTGTGGGGATCAAATACAAGAAGTCGGATGTCTCGCTCAAGCAGAGGACAAAGTATTTGAGCATGCTGATAGATATGGAGAAGAAGTCTCCCACTTCTTTACTACTATCCCAACTATGGACCAGGACTTAAAGAATTTCGTTGTCTGTATAATTTGATCAGGGAAGTCAGGCAGATACAGACAATTACAATGGTCAAGGCATGGGATAATGGAAAAAGGGTCACCAATTTTATCTTTACTATTAGTGAACTAATGAAGCCTATCATAACACCTTCGTGAGGATGTGCAAGTACCTCCACATGATGCAGTCCCCTGAAATCCCTGACAAGGCACCTCCTGAAGAAGGTGAAGAGGCATTCTCGGAGTAGATGTAACTCCTCTCCTTTTTTTTTATTTTAGGAAAAACCCAATAAAAAATACAGTTCTTCTCTTAGGGTTTTTAACAATTTTCAGTTTACGACGGGACTGCCTTATATAGCATCGAGCTAGCATAACTCACTGAAATAATATGCCTGGCACCCACATATTGATCTAGACCCACAAATGGGAATTTGACAGTCCAGCCAGTTAAAAGATGCCATGTATCAATTTACTTGATATGGCAATTAACTATACATGCAGTGTGAGCGACAGTGGCTGGGATGTGTTTTGCCTAGGGAGGACTGAGTTGAGTACAGTAATGTCCTGAACTTGAACGATTTGATTTATGTGCATTCACAATAGCGCGAACTTTTCTTTGGAACCTAATTAATTATCATACGTGAGTTCTTCACAATAGCGCAGACATTTGTGAATCCTCAGAAGCACTGCAAATCCTGCAAAAGTGTTTGTTTAATTTATTATGTAAATTTATATGAGTTTTAAATTTTTATTTGTAAAATCTTTATTAAAAATATATGTTTATTTTTGTACATGCTTAAATATGATGCAAAGGTATAGTTACAGCACCTACAGTGAATATATACTTTTACAAGATGCAATACCCATTCATGAAGTTACTGCACTTTTTGAAGATGATAACCCTTCAGAAACTGTTTAATTTCTAAAATTCATATAAGTTTTCGTGGTTTTAAGTGTAAAATCGGTATGGAAATTTTGTGTGTGCTATTTCACTCTTTGCACACATATGTATGTACTACATAACATATTTTCTTTATTCTTTATTTTATGATTGACTTATGAAGTTTACCTAATGACACAAAGAAATCGTCTTTTACTCTGAGGGAAAAAGAAAATGGCATCCCATGAATTAACGGAAATGTTAGTATACATACGAAATTGAATACATTCGTACGTAGTAGTTACTGTAAGTTTTTACACCAACCAAATATATCTTTTTTAAGGGTATTGTGTTAAACTAACTTTTAAATAAAATTACAGTAACTTTAATTTCATTTAAAAGTTAACTTATAGTACTTAGGGAGCATGATTAGGGTCATATTTAGTGTTCAAACTCTAGGAGCAAGCACTTATTAGCATTTTTAGAGACCGTGCCAAATTTACGATAAATTTCCCCTAAGTTTGGGCTATTACTGTTATTCCTATTACATGGATCTAATGATGAGACATTTTG
Organism: Macrobrachium nipponense; assembly: GCF_015104395.2. Lineage (NCBI taxonomy): Eukaryota > Metazoa > Arthropoda > Malacostraca > Decapoda > Palaemonidae > Macrobrachium > Macrobrachium nipponense. The sequence continues at coordinate 69,444,318 of NC_087212.1, read as the reverse complement.
TAATTATGTCACAGCAAGACTGAGGTCCATAATAATGATTGTAATACTAATATTTGCATTGGTAACATCATGTCATTTTTAAAAATTACTGCTAATTTTACGCTAAAATTTAATTTGCAACTTTATTTTTTGCCTGGCTTGAAATTTTTATTTTATAGATAATCTTACTTGCTTTCAAACACAGAATGAATGTAATTAGTGAATGCATAGTTATGCAATGTAGCATAAGTTTCCTGATATATTCATAGGATATCTTATGTAGTGGCAGAAGGGATGCTGATAGGAAGTGACATACTACATGGTCACGTAATAATTGACAGAGATGGTTGTGAATGTGATGGGAAGGTATAGCTTGGGAGAGAAAAATCAGGAGGGGAAAAGTAACACTAATTCTACCAAAGTCAAGGATCAGAGTTGCTAATCACAATGCCAAAGGAGTCTAGAGAAAGGTTTGCATACAGAAATGGATAAGTTCTTCTCTCTTGAATCTTGGTAGTCCTAAGGCTTGTTTATTTCACTGAAAGAAAATTGAAACTACAATTGCTGGCAGACTGGACTTATTGTAGCGTAGCAGTTTAATTAAGAATCTCATATTCCAGCCCTTGTGTCATTTTCCTTAATAAAGATGAAGGGAATAGGTTTTAGGGTGCACATATTAAGAGGCGACCCTGAAATTATGAGAAGAGGTTTCAGAAGTTCTTCAAAACTATGTCCCTGTTCTTAAAAATGATATTGGCCAGTAAAGCAAGCAGATCTACAGGTATGAGTGGAAGGAGATTGGCCATATTTAGATCTGTTTGCACCAGAGGAGCAGCCCAAGCTAGAAAGTGGTTACAGCTGGAGACTGCATATAGTGTGTCCATCAATAACAGCAACTGATGAATGTGGTATGATGGATACCATCTTTGTAAGAGCGCCAGGAAGTCTGCAGTGCTATTGTGTAGTTAGTTAGGAGTCTTGTATAAAAATATCAGGATTAATTGAGGCATTTGGTAAAGGTCTGGCAAGGCATCTTTTGGGTGAACCCAGTTCTATGTAAGAGAAGAAAATATGAAACAAAAATAAGGCTGTCTTTTCACTGACATCTAATGGGAATATTATTGAGTAAAAACTGTGCCCAAAATTTTTGTGTCAGCTGAAGCACAGTTTAGTTCCCAAGTATGCAGTTGAATTATCAGATTGAATGTTTGTAGAACTATATCATATGGCATAATATGAGTGGCATTTTTTTCTTGTGATTGCATATTCATTTTAGGTGGGCATTCGCCAGACAAGCTGTGTATATTACAAAGGATACTGTATGGAAAAAAAATATTTCCAACTTTGCTGGATGACAATTTTGCAGTATCAGAAACTTGGTAGTTAAGAATTTGATGACAGTTTTGTCACAAGAATCTCAAAATTTCTAATTAGTGTCCTTTTTGATGACTAGTTGGAAGGTTATCTTTTCAGATGTGTCTATTGTAAATGGTAACAGGTTATAAAGGTGCCAGAAAAGGACATGGCCTGGAGAAATCAAGACCCACCTTGTTATCAAGTATCTTTACTCAAGGGAATGAGAATTTTTGTACCTTAGTTTTAGATTATGAAAAAAATTTATCGGCATAAACCATAGGGTACAGTACATACTGGTAAATTTTCAATTTGGTATTTTTCAGAAACTACATTTACCAGAATGGAACCTATTATTGATGATGTCAAAGACACTAGTGATGAAGACACCCCAGAAGTTGTAGAACTAGATGATGACGGTGAAAAGGATGTGGAAATGGAAGATATAAAAGTAAAAGAGGAAAAAACAGATCCAGGTCCTGCAGCTGTAAAAAAAGTAAAAAAAAAAGGTGGAGCTCAAAAGTTTGCAGTTTGGGTTGGAAACATTCCTTATACGTAAGTATTGTACCGTATGCCATGTGTAGAAAGAGGACTTATATGAAATTGTGTCAATTTTCTTTCCTGTACTCAAGTGTGGTTGACAGTGTAATTTGATGATTAACATTCATCATGGAAATTAATAGTATACAGACTGATATAACACCTAGATCAACAATATACTGTATAATCATGACAGAACATTTAGCCTTAATAGAAAATCCCTGGATATGTAAATTGCTTAGGCTGGATTTTAGATTCTAAAGATGTATTATAGTAATGTATATCAAATAGCCTTATGAATTGTAATGATGTCAAAAGTTTGGATTTGCAATATGTATGTGGATTCCTTTATCATTTTTGTTTGTAAAACTTTATTTTACTATAATATTTTTTATAGCTAAATACTAAAATTCAGAATTTCATATCAACAGGGCCAAAGAAGAAGAAATAAGAGAACATTTTAAGAAGCTCAATGATGATATCGTGAAAATTTCCTTATTTAAATTTGCAAGAGGAACATCAAAAGGCTGTTGTCTCATTGAGTTTAATAAAAAGGATGCTTATGAGGTAAGCTGCTTTTTCATGTTAATATAATTTAATAAGTTTTTCTTTTAAGGAGTTTATTGTCATGTAATACATACACTACATCAGTTCATTTGTAAAATGGTTATTTTGGTACAAATGCAAACCTTCCTGTTACATGTGGGGTTTATGTTCTGAATTGATGTTCTGTACATAAAAGTTTTGCTGGTCCATGGACTCCTCTAAATCGTTTAATTTAGCTTTGCTTTCACACATACCATTGTAATCAGTAAATTTAGTTCTGTATTACAGCTGTGAAATCTCAGACCATTTGTCTTTTATTTTGTTTAAAAAAAGAAGTTGGTGATGGGTGGCAATGAGCATGCGCCAACAGTCCCAGGTAGTTAACTGTTTATCTGCAAAGAAAAAGCATGGTTGGGAGGCAGGAGTTATAAGTAATAGGTCTCTCTCTCTCTCTCTCTTTTCAATGATTTCTCATGCAGCCGTTCCTTAGTTCACTATTGTATGTTGCAGGTATGCATGTTAGTGGGTCTTTCCTTTTATTATTCTTTACAAAAGTTCAGTTAAGAAGCGATAGAAGGGTATGCCTTAGAAGAGACAGAGCATAAATGTTGTTGCCTTGTGAAGCAAGTGTAGTGAAAGCCGTAAGAGAGTAGCAGCAGTATGAAGGAAGTGGAGAGATGGCTAGACTACTAGTAAATGGAAATTTCCCATTGGTAGAAAAACCAAAGCTTTCTAGTGGGTACTTAAGACCTGTATTATTCTGTGCAGCAGGAATACTGGCACTGACATTTTTAAAAAGGTTTGGCCTTAAAATTTTAAGATTCATGACAATTGTAATGGAAGATTCATGACAATTGTAATGTGAGATTAATGGCAATTGTAATGGGAAGACCATATTACCATTGAGGAATTAGTGAAGAGGTATGATATCAGGATTCTGAAAAAAAAAAAAATTGATCTAAAAGAGTCAAATTGAACAGACTTGTGGTGTTTAGCAGTTAGGAACAACTGGTGAGAAAAGCAGCAGATATAGAAGTAGTAGGGCAGAGACCTGTAGGAATGCTCATGAATTATAGAAAAGGGACAAAGATGAAGGCCTAGACCTTGCGGGTGTTTGGGCAGAGGACTGTGGGAAGGAATAATTTCATGTCTCATCTTATAATGGGAAAGCAGACAAAAACATTTATGATGATGCTGATGTACAGTCAGTGCTAGAAATGATGAAGTGTTTGCATTTTAGAGCTGAGTTTTGACTCTGACAAAACTGCACAGTACCTGTAAGACTGATTAGTACTATATTAAATTTGGAAAATTTTCCTATCATGCTTGTCTTTGAGCACTTGGCATAATCGTTTCTAGGCTGAGAAGTTGCCATAACATTGATGCAGTTCCACCAATAGTTTTTTTCTCCATTTCAGAAGGCATTGAAGATGAACAAGACCGACATGGGAGGACGGCCAATTAAGGTGCAACACAGCGAGACATATAAAAATGTGAAGAAGAGTGAATACGAATTAGACTTGCAGATGAAGAAACGAAAAATCTTGGGAGAAAAGAAAAGAATAAAGCAGAGTAGATGGAAAATAAGAAGGATTCCTAGTAAAATCAAGAAAATGAAATTATAAGATAAAATTTGCAATATAAAGTTGTTAGTTTGGATGTTAATCTTTTCTTCAAGGCTCCTTTTCTCATACCTAGAAGTGTATACCAAAATAGTTTTCTATTTTAATAGCTTTACAGAAATTTTGTTTCCGTTTAAGCATCCAAATAAGCTGTCTCGGAAGAATCTTGTTAAACGTGAAAGGATTTAAATTTCCTGGCAGAGTAAGTATTGTTTCTTTAACTTATGAAATAAGTTATTCTCCACACGTCTCACATCATTTTACGAACATAAACATAATATTTTCCTTACCTCGTATTAACAGATCTGCCGGTGGCCTCATCAAGGCAGACGGCTTTTTGTGGCACTAGGCACCACGATATCATTAGTATTGTGGATGAGTAGTACAACAGCTCGGGAATCAAAGAAACAATGAATCTAGTGGAGGAATTGAACTGTTTAGTAGATGCTACCAGAATTAATGCAAATTTTTAATATATCTATTAGGACATTTAAAGTGTGGCCAATACTGCATGATTTTTTTTTTTTTTTTCTGTGACCAGTAAACTATAAAATGGTGGCCCATGGGATTACCAAACCTGAGAGAGAGGGTTAAAAGTGCTGTTGTCTGGGATTGGAGATGTTTTCAATTTGTTATCTCCTACCTCATGTTTTTGAGCACAAGTGTCCCATCCAGAGAGATGGGCCTCCGTCTTTAGAATTTGTCCCAGTTGATTGGCCAAGATGCAGAACTCCTTGGTACTATACCTGAGGTTTGAGAGATTCTCAGTCCTGGTTCCAGAAGATTTAATTTGGGGGACAAAGAAAAGATGTTATTGTCTAGTCAGAGCCCCAAGACAGTACTTGAAGAGTTGAAGTCTACCTCAAACCCTCCTGCAAGAGACTTCATCAGTGTGGGGATAACGAAGGAGGTATTGAAGAACACTTGTTTCCTTGGTCAGGGTGTAGAACTCAAAGCAGGAAAAGTGAAGGCCTTTTCATCGCATACAAGAACCATTTCTCCCACAGATCCTGAAGGCAGGTGTGTGGAAGTGGCAATCCATATTCTACTTCAGGGATCTGGTGCACAAGTACAAGGTCACCAGAAGTAGTGTTTTGAGGAACTGGTGAGCACTTCCTTTCTTTTCAGAGAGTATGGTAGACCTGTGGTGGTAGTGACCTGAGATTTTGACGGTACCATGGACTCTGAAACGAATAAAAATGTGCACCACTTTGTCTTATCTTCTTAAATGAAATATGACTTATACATACAGAGATGTATCACCAACATGCCCTAGAGCACATTTGAAGAAAGGGAAACCAGTTCCTGATATATACAGATGGCTCAAAGAACCAATTATAAATTGATCAAAGTAGGCCTTCCTTTGATATCATCCATTTACTGCAGAACTCTCGGCCATATGAACAGCACTTGATATAATATCTGAAAGGCGAGCAATCTCTTCAATAATTTTCAGCGACTCGTGTAGTGCTATAGATGCTATAAACAACTACAAATCTTCAAATCCACTTGCCGAAGAAATTAAAATTAAAATCCCCCAACTTCTCCAATCTGGATTGTCAATAAAAGTCTGTTGGATTCCAGCATGTCGGAATTGAAGGGAATGAATGTGCTGATTCTGCTGGTAATCTAGCATGCACTATTACCCCAACAATTTCATATGGCCCTGTATCAAACTGGTTAGCATCCGTCAAATCTCTAATATATCAAGATTGGCAAACAGATTGGTCTTCAGTACCAATATCAAACAAGCTTAAAAATATAAGATCATAGGTATACTTATGGGTTTCATCGTCTCAAAAAGCAAGATTTAAAGATTTAACATAAGCAAGACTGCATAGGTCATGCTAGATTTTCTCATGGTCATCTAATGACAACCCCACATACTATGACTATCCAGCACTTACTTGTTGAATGCCCAAATTGGAATTAACAGAGGCACATTTATTTTTGAGATCCAACAATGTCAGGAATTATTGATGAAGGGAGGGATTTCTCACTTGACAAATTATAATGTTCCTGAGCCAAGTCGGTCTTTTTAATAGTCTTAGTTTTTTTTTTTTTTTTTTTTTTTTTTTTTTTTCTGTGAACCAGCCTGAGAAGAGCCCTTTTTAAGTCTCAGAAGTCAGTCCTACCATGGGCACACCTTTCTTCTGGTAGCATGGAAAATTGTCCTTCCTCCCAAGGGTGAGGCTCCTTTTACAAAAGCATAGGCCCTTGCAAGAGAAGTTCCACTTATGAAAGCTATGGTTTGTATCAGAGGAAAAATCAAAATTTTTAAAATTTATTGTACTGCTTGTGAATGAATATATTTTTTGAAATATGGTACATAATATAATTGTAGTACTGTAATTGTAAAAACCAGTTAATTCCAGCTTTACATTACATTTATGAATTAATTATTTAACATGTCAAGATATTACAGCAAAAAACTGCACCCATTAGGGATCTTATCCCTCTGTGTACATCTGCTTAACCTCTTGTGATTTCTTTCATTGTAGTCAGTGTAATAAACCAACTATGGAAATGAGAAAATTGTTGCATTCTGTTCAAGTCATTTTTTTTTTTTTTTTAAATACCTACCATTTTTAGAACACCTACCATTCTCCAGTGTGGATGTCTGTTTCTGCTAGAGATTTATCTCTTTTAGGTAGTGATTCTTGGTGGTAGGCTTCCATTTCCTAATACTAGCAGTTGCAACTTAAGACCAACGATGGATGGCCTCATGTTTGTCACTTTTTTTTTGCAAGTTGTACTTCTGCTGAGATCCTTCACCTTCATTGATCCCTGATCCCCTTTCTGTCAAGAGCAACCAGATTCGCTGAACAGCAGCACCAATATGCAGTAAATGTGCCACACTTCTTAGTTCTAGAGGTCCTTTATTCCCCACAGCATTGTACTGTGGAACAGCCTCCTAGAGGAGGTCCTGCAATTGGAACTTGAGAAATTAGAGCATTTTAATAAATTTTTTTGTATGTTATTTGAATTAATTTTTCTGTATTAAGCAAGATCTTTCTTAATTTCCCAGTTACCACCTCTTACTTCCTAATGAACACCATGTTCTTTGGAAGCTTGAATTTCAAGTCAGTGGCCCCTGGGGCTTGTTCCATATAGCATTTAACTTTTTTATAAACTAGACACCAAATATTGAAGACTATCAGCTCTGAACCATTAACATATATAATAATAATGTTGGGTACTTAAAACATAAAAATTTTGCTTAATTCCATGTTGGTTTTATATTCTTGGTGGTCTAAATACTTTTAATGTTGGATTGAGCTCTTCCACCATATTTTTCAAAAATTTATTCTCTTGGTGATAAAGTCTTGGTCTTGTACAGGGGCAGTGATTTGTATATTTTTCAAGGAGGTCATAATTTAAGTTGTATAGGGATACTTCCAATGACGAATCAATGGAAGAAAAGGAAGGAGACAGGCACGACAACTCGGCATCATGGGGTGTAACTGCGGTAGAAGACATAAGTATTGGAGCGAGGTGATGAAAACCCTTCCCACTAAGGAAGGGTTGAAACTACGATGCTCCCACATACTATAAAATAACTTCCACTGCGTTTAGGCCACGCACGACATTCCAGGCAGGGATTCGTTATGGTACAAACATTAGCACGACACCTACTGCATGCGGAGTGTGGGTCTGTAGCTGAAGAAGCCAGGAAATGAGAACACAGGAAACCTCGAGTTCCTGGGCACATACGTTGGCGAGGCCGAGAAGAAACAGAGGAAGCCGTAACACAAGCGCACACACACACACAGACAAACACAAAGCAAAATCAGGCAAAGAATTCGGTAAAAGGCCAAGAGGGGGCAACCGCGACTCTCATTCAGGCGGTTAAGAAAAGGACTGAACACAATGGTGTGGGTGTGCACGGTTTTTGACTGGCTTTCACCCAATAGTATATGTAAGAGTTGCCAGATCTCACAAGATTCCTTGCTTTTCTATCTCTGATTTAACCGGATTAAGCTAGGCGCTAGAAAATTATCCTATTGTGAAGACCAAAGGTTTGTAGCTATGAAAAATAAAAATTTTCTTTGAAAATTTGTCATTTTGCAGTGTTCAGAATCTCAAGGTTAACATCTGTATGAATACATTTGAAGTCATCATACTAAATAATAAAAGGGCAATTGTTCATATGCCTCTCCAATGCAGTCAAAGTAAGACTGGCAAGTCATGAGGTTCTATGCCTGGTTGGTGACCAGATTCCTCTTTGTATACATGTGAGTTGCTGTGGCAGGATCACAAGCTTAAAAGCAAGCAGGCAAAATCTGCTCCCCCCCAACCACACATAAACCTAATCTCTCCAGCTGCCAAACCCACCCTCAGGCACACTTTCCTCTTCACACTACAGAATACAAGCAGGATAATTGACCTATACCTACACACACACACACACAAAAAAAAACATGAACTTAACAACTCCAGATACTCCAGGCTATGCTGTGCTGTCCACTGGTCAAGGGCACCGAGACACCAACAACCACAAGCCAAAAACAAAGAACCACAACACAACACCCAAAGACCACAACCCCACAACTTAACAACAAACAAGGAACACAACCACAACTATCTGGTAACACTGCTTCAGAAGAGAGAGAAAATATAAACAGCTGGAAGTGCCCGACGGGTATGCCCGCTAGTGTGGACAGGCCTTAACACCAGCTCTTACCAAAGACTGATCAAAGAGACTCATTCAAAACACAGAACTCAGATCTCCAACAGCACCAACAGCCTATTCAGTCGTTAACCATCCAGCCACCAATTACCTCTCTCTCTTCTCTCTCTCTCTCTCTCTCGTTGTCAAATGGAACTCCATAACTCCATATTGCCAGATAACACAGATCCATTGCTTTACAATCTATTGATTTTAACTAGTTTCCAGCGGGCGCAAGATTATCCTATTGTTAAGAGCTATGGTTTGAAGCTATGAAAAGTACATTTTGTCTTAGAAAATTTGTCATATTGCATAATTACAACTCCCACTTTTTCCAGTGTTGCATCAGCTCTAATGGAAAAGCTACCAGACACTTTTCGATGCCTTCACATCCACATTCTGTTGGGAGATCAACATCTCTGTTTCGAGGGGTTTGACGACTGATGCTATCCTAGGCTTGAAATTCATTCCTTGTTCTTAATATTCATTCATTGTTATAGCCTAGGGGTAAAATGGCAGGAAGACCTAAAACAACTGGCTTCTTGGCTAGAAAGGCAGTGGCGCTGTCTTGCTGTGAAGGCGGTTAGAGAGAAACTGATGTCATGCTGTGTGGGGGTTGATTCAGGTTGGCCTGCACTCTGACATCAACCCCTTTGGCTGCCTCCCATTGCCACCAAATCCTTCTGTTTTCTTAACCGGACTCCAGCAGGTGCTACATAAATTCCCCCATGTTAAGACCTAAGGTTTGTTGTATATGAACAAATGCAATATATCATGATGTACTACATAGAAAACCCAATGTACTAGATAAAAAATTTGTAACATTGGTTTTTCAAAATTTTTCTACTCTTGGATCATTTAAATAAATAGTTCAACTTGGTCATGAAATAAACCGGGATAATGAAGACAAAACTTTATTCCATCGAGCAGGCATAAAATCGCAATGTATATAAAACTTTCATAACAGGTACTGTGTGCCAAGACACAACTAAATTAATATAAAATATACTTTATCTCTGAACAACATATAACGTTCATCAACTCACTGTTGAATTTAGACTTGCTCACCAATAAACAAAATAAATTTTCTGTAATTTACACTAAATAGATTTTGATGTTTGCAGTGGGTTATAATTACAAAAGTTACACCAAGATCATGTAAAATTTTCTCATGCAAGACTTGAAATTGGCACACTAGCAAAGAGGTCTATGCAATGTACATTCTACATACAATAAGATTTTCATTATGACTAGGCGACCCTTCAAAGTATGTAACTAGTATTTTTACATAGTTATAAATCAGTACAGTATTGCAACCTTCAGTATTCTTATTACTTCTCACATTCCACCAAACACTTGTCAATGCTTCTGCCAGACTTTTCTTGCAAATCAAAAAGATTAAACAATACCTTTAAAAATAAGCCATCACTGCCAGCTAAACAGCTTCCAGATGCTCTACAAACTGGTCTACTCATGACCATTCTAGTCTCTCGAAATTATGAAATTGTGTTTTTCTTATTTAGCATCCTCTTCTGTCTCACGAGGCTCATGAGGAGCTGGAAGTTTCTCCCAGCATGGTTCTACACCCCAAATTTCACGGCCATATTCTGCAATCGTACGATCACTTGAGAACTTTCCAGACGATGCAATGTTCATGATAGCCTTGCGAGTCCACTCTGATGGTTTCTGATACAATGCGTTTACTTCATCTTGAGCCTTGAGGTAAGATTCATAATCAGCAAAGAGGTAGAAGCGATCATGGTTCATGAGAATATTAACCAAGTCTTTGAACTGGTCAGGGTTATTAGGAGAGAAGAAACCACTCTGGATCTGGTCAATACACTGACGCAGCTCTGGTATCCTATTGTAATAATCATATGCATTGTAGCCCTTGCGCTTCAGCTCCTCTACCTCTTCAACAGTCATACCAAAGATAAAGATGTTATCTTTGCCCATTTCCTCCATCATTTCGATGTTAGCACCATCCAAAGTACCAATGGTGAGTGCTCCATTAAGCATGAATTTCATGTTACCAGTACCAGATGCCTCTGTACCAGCTGTAGAAATCTGTTGAGAAAGATCAGCTGCTGGAATGATTTTCTCTGCAAGTGTGACACGGTAATTCTCAAGATAAATGACCTTCAACTTGTCTCCCACAATAGGATCATTATTAACTACACGTCCAACTGCACAAATCAATCTGATGATTTGCTTAGCAGTATGGTAACCAGGAGCAGCCTTTCCTCCAATCATAACTGTACGTGGAACAAAAGAACCACCTGGATTGGCCTTAATTCTGTTATACAAGGTAATGATGTGAAGACAGTTAAGTAGTTGTCTCTTGTACTCATGGATACGCTTAACTTGGATGTCAAACATAGAGGAAGGGTTGATGGAAACTCCATAATCCTGCTCAAGCTGCTTAGCAAGACGCAACTTATTCTCCTGCTTGGCAGTCTGTACTGCACGGACAAAGCCAGTGTCCTTGACAAATTCCTTCAGTTTCTGCAGTTGCTCAAGATGTACTGCCCATTCCTCACCAATTTTCTCAGCAATCACATCAGCAAGAGCAGGATTGCACAACAGCAGCCAACGACGTGGAGTTATACCATTAGTCTTGTTCTGGAATTTCTCTGGATTCATTTCATAGAAATCTTTGAAGAGATCTCTCTTCAAGATTTCAGAGTGAATGGCAGCCACACCATTCACAGCATGGGCACCAACAATGCACAAATGTGCCATGTTGATCCTCTTTTCTCCACATTCCTCAACCAGGGACATACGACGAACGCGGTCCATATCTCCAGGCCACCTGCCAGAGAAATGAATCAAAATGAAATTGACGGAATGACCAAGGATACTTCTTTGACTTAGAGAGTCAAACCCTTTAAATCAAGTTGAAGGATTCTCTTAACTTTCATGTACGATTAAAGTATATGAATCATTATAATTTCTCTTTACTTGTAATGGAATGTCTTGGAATAACATGTACAGTATTTATAAGAATGAATTGTGTAAATATCATGAAAATCTTACCGCCTGCTAACTTCTTGTAGATGAATATGGTTGATTTCATAAATAATCTGCAAATGCCTGGGAAGAATATGTTCCAGCATGCTTACAGGCCATCTCTCTAATGCTTCAGGTAAAACTGTGTGGTTTGTGTAAGCACAGGTCCTGATACAGATATCCCATGCATTGGCCCAAGTGAGTCCTTCAATGTCAATTAGTATGCGCATCAACTCTGGGATAGCCAAAGAAGGATGAGTGTCGTTGAGTTGCAGAGCCACCTGACAATAAAAAAAAAAGTTCATTTATTGTTCATATGTAAGTTTTTTTTTTGGAAATGCTTTTTATTTCGAGCAAAGCCCAAGCACTGGGACAAAGCAACATGACAAGAAAACAAAATTAAGCAATCACTTGTACAAGAAAAGATATTTCACATTATCATTAAGCTTCACTAGGTAATTATTTTAAATAAAAAATGTCACACTAATGATGGAACTTGCTTTACATAATTTCCATATTAAAAAAATTTTCTAGCAATATTTGCACCTAATTAATCATTCACACTATGAAATTTCTTTCCAGGATATATCCAGTGGTTTTGCAGCAATTTTTAACTTTTCCACAGATTTATTACTGATTAAAGAGCATCACGTGATCTGAGAAAGTCAATACTCCATTGACAATTTCATCAACAAATGAAATGTACCTGTACTATATCAAATATAGCAAGAGTTTGTAAAGCCTGTGGAAACCAGGATTTTTAATCAAGAAATCAGTATTTTCATTCACAATATTCTCATTTTCACACAGAATTTGTTTTAACATTATTATACACCTATATGTAATCACATACAGTTCTAAAAGTACTGCTGCTCAAGAACAAAACAAGAGAATCTTAAATATTTTATAAGTACTATAATATTCAATTGTTATTTTCACTGATAATGATGACTTCTGGTGATCTCTAGTACTCAAATTTTGTGTACCTCAAATGCCTCAAAATAAACATTGAAGTACTCACCTTGTCTGGGAATGTATCAAATGAGGTGCGCACTTGGTCCTTTGATCCAAATTTAGAAGATTTAAAGCGCCTAATGATATCCTGTAAAGTTGCTGCGACCATGAAATACTCTTGCTTCAGTCTCAACTCCTTACCCTCAAAGAAATTGTCATTGGGATAAAGTACACGAGAAATGTTCTCAGCGAAATTCCTGTCCAGAACAGCTTGGATGTAATCACCATCATTAACTGTTGATAAGACAAGCATTTGTCAATCTTATTTAAAAAATATCTGAAAAAATTATTTGTAAATAAAAGCAACAAATATGCAAGTGAAATACATTACTACTAAAATGCTGTGTAAAACAAAAAATACAGAAGAAAGAATATTTGGTACCAAAATATAAGTGGACCTGGGCTTGAAGTAAAAGACAGACCTGACATGCATAATTAATTAACAATTAAAATGCAGTAGCTTTGACTGAAAATATTACAGTAATATCAAATGCCTCTACAGATAACAAAAATACTCTTATCTGAAGTTTTCCAAATTATAGTACAATGCACTGGCTCTAAAAATTCAGTAAGCTAACTGCTTGCGGCCTACCTTAACAAAACTGCAAGGGTATTTTTGTGTAAGAGAAATTAGGTAAAATAGGACAGCACTACTAGAAAGAAAAATAATGTGCAGTACCTATTGGCATTGCATGCATGTGCACAATTACTGTACTCACAAGAAATGTTAATTTTATTAACCAATTGCTAATCAGTAACACCAATTTTTTTTTTCATATTACCCCAGTGAATTACACCACTAATTCTCTCTACTGTTTTTTTTTTTTTTTTTTTTCATATTACCCCAGTGAATTATACAACTAATTCTCTCTAAACATACTAGCACTCAACTTATAGTAGTTTCATTCTTTCCCGGACAGAAGCACATTCACAACCCTCACATTTTATAACCAAGGCATATTCACATTACATTTACAGTACTTACAGAACTTAAGGTTGAAGTTATTGGGAGACTTGGCAGACCATAACCTCATAGTGTTAACCACATTATTCTGGTATCCAGGAATTGGGTTATCATATGGCATAGCAAAGACAATCTGCAAATAAGCAAAAAGTACCAAAATCATTAATGCTGATGCGGTCCAATTTAAATATGATTCTTACCATCAACAAATTTAATCAAACATTCATGCACAAAATTTAATGAGAATGTGACATCTAGCACGTATCATAATTAAATACATCAGGTTTTGTCGTATACTCAAAGGACATACTGCAAGTACTGATATCTGCCTGCCTATTGAAATTGTTAAGCTTTATGCAGTGCCTTAAAAGCATAAGAGATTTTTTATGTATACAAACATCTAACTTAGCCTAGATGCTTGGTTAAGATTGCTGAATAGCTGCTAGAACAAGCAATGGTTACACAGCAGTCATACATTCCAAACCAAGAGTCACCTAGCATCTAAATTTCCCAATTCTTATTGTTAACAATACTGTCGTGTAACATCATGAGGGAACAGGATGAAGGCAATTTCATATTTGACTTTTATCAAATACTAAGTCTCCTTGCAAAGATCTTTCATTAGAGCTTCATCTCATCAGTGATATGTACTGACATCCATTTTGTACAAGATAATTATAATTATGCAAATCTATGCTCTGTACTTGAATCACAAACAGAATAATCCTAGTTGTGCATGACTATACTATAGTTATTCTTGGCACTATTTTTATTCTTATCACAAGGTGTAAACAGAAGTCACACCCTATGATTATGATGTCAAAGTGGGGTGCAAACTTAAATCTGTTCTTGAATTACAACTCTGGGAAACTATCAAACAGATAAAAATGGTAAACTCCAAAAAAGATGGTTCTGTATGCAAAATTACTGGTCTGCAAAGGGTTGTCCAAGCCCTCAAAATATTTTGTAAGAATGTTTACTGGGAGAAATATATATATAAAACAGAAGTGGGTGGAAGTACTAATACAAACTTCCTACCTCATTTGATATTCATGATCTGGTCAAATCTTGCATAGGATCTCTTGAAATAATTTAGCAGACTCCTTTGCATACTAACCACATGGGGTAGCTGCAGTAATACAACAATTTTGACTTCTCACACAAAGATAGTTCTCTTTGTAATTTGGATATGAAGCGTGCTTCATTACCTTACGGAAATCTGATTCCACAAACTCTGATGCTATTTTCACCTTGCCATCACCTATGCGCTAAGCCACAGAATTTGAGATTTCTGATCTTGACAACCTGAAGCTGTGACATCCTGCCTGACATACAATAGCAGCCTGGCAGCAGTCGCTTAATATAATGTTCTTTGTCCAAAGGGGAAGATACTAGCTTTGTTGCCTTTGAAGTAACTATTTCCTTTTTCTTATCTGTTTTTACCTTACAGTTGCCACAATGTCCTTATATATTAAGAAGCTGCTTGAGACTGAGCAAAGCTGAAAAACTGCAAGCTTTAATGTCTACTGCACATGGAATCCTAGATTCAGGTCTTGGCATCACTTGGATGGGTAATTTACTTCTGAATCAATGAATGTTGCTATTGTTCTCTATTTCATCAGCTTAGATGTCCTTTACCGTTTGCCATGATTAGTACGTACTCACTGCCTTCTTTGACAAAATGTAGTGTGGTAGGAGATTGTGGAATTATGACCCTGTTAAAACCAATTATGCCTTAGACATTGTGTGATAACTAGTTATTTTCATATGCCAGAGTACTTCCCGACTGAATATTTTTGGCTACACCAACACTTGTTTAAATTTCTTAAACTAATTGAGCACAACATATTTTGATGACAGTGGTAAGGACAAAAAATCATGACAAAACATGATGATGTTGCAGTTTAAAAAATATGGAGTGAGACATCTGGTTCAGACTATACTAACAACTAAATGGTAAAACTGAATCAAGGTAACAAGCATTGTACTGTACAACACATGAGGACTTTCATCACTACCTTCCACCAAATGCTCGGAGGCAGCTTTGCTCATTTACCATCTATTCCACTACTTACCTTCACTCGGACATATCAGCATAAAGTTCTTTTGACCACAAATCCCCTCCAATTATCATAAAATTTGCTATCAAACTGAACTAATGAAACTCACTTGAGTATCCAGCCATTTCTTTCCCTGAGGAGTATCCTCCACTCTGCCATAGAAGTTAACAGGCACCATGTACTCTGGACGTCCTTTCTCCCAGGGATTGCCAAACCTCAACCAATCATCAGGTTCCTCAACCTGCAAATAATATGCCAAATATTATATATATATTTCAAATTCAGTCTTATTCAAATGTCAATGCCACAATGACCTCTTAATTCCTTTATTTTACAATCCTGAAAGCAAGACTATTGGGATCATACTTGAAAGTTTTGGAAATCACGAGTTAAGAGTCATTAGACCTAATTCAATAGTGTAAGTTTGGGGTGTGTAACCAGCAGATTATAGTCTATTAACACTACAATTTATATTTTATTTAGAAATAAGATGCAATCTGTTTAACACCCCACCGTATACTGCAATAAAAAATGCAGTTTTAAAAAAGATTTTTTACATTTGTTCAGTGTGTATCTGTAAACTATGGTGATCTCCAAAAGAATGTCTAAAAATATTATGCAGTGCTCTCCAATGTAATAAGGAAAATTGGTGAAGCAATAGAAAAGTTTATGCCCTAAATAAAGTTTCTTGATGTCCTTATTAAACAATACGGTACCTGTTCTCCATTTCGAATCTTTTGAGCAAAAATGCCATACTCGTAGCGGATGCCGTAGCCATAGGCAGCCATTCGCAGTGTTGCCATTGAATCCAGGAAGCAGGCTGCTAGACGACCAAGACCTCCATTGCCTAATCCAGCATCCTCTTCCAGGGATTCCAGCTCTTCAATGTCCAAGCCAAGCTGATAGAGAGCTTCATCACAGGCAGACTGGATACCTAAATTAATCATGGTATTCGTCAGGGAGCGGCCCATATAATATTCCAGGGACAGGTAATACACACGCTGAAATAATGATGTTATATTAGTATTCTGCATTCCGTACGGTTGCCAGATAACACACAATCTTTTATTTGTATGTGGTATGAAAAATGGGTAATAATCAGTCAAAACTTTACTAATGGCATTCCACAAGGAAGAATATTAAAGTTAAAAATAAACTAAGTATTGTATACATTGTATCAACAAAGTAGCTTTTCTAATAAACTTCCAACTTTTGTGAGAGATGAAACAATTTAATGTACAAGTCATGAACATTTTTCAATTTCAGTTAATAATCTTATCAAATAAAACATGGAAACCGTCACTGCCAACAAAGTAAAAAAGTGTTACAAGAAACCTACCTAAACCGGTTAGAAAGGACCTTAATTACTGTTTTTAACGTGACAACGTACAATAACGATTTAGCCAAGGGAGCTTACAAATAATAGAATCACGGTTCAACTAAGAGTCAAAATATATAAAAACTGATCAAGTCATTATTCAAGAGAAAAGTTCTTGGCCAGTTTCTAAATGACCAGGCCACAATGTTTTTCGACCGAGACATGTCTAGTCCAGATTAATAGAGTCTGCTAATCATTGATGAGCCAGGCTGTTTACAACACAAAAGCAGTCGCTGTCCACCATTACTAACTATTAAGCATTTTCTGTCAGGAAAACAAGAAAGTAGTTACTTTTCAAAGAGCTTGGCCAATTTGTCTCCGCCTACAGAGAGAGGCTATGCCTCCAAGCTAGAATACGCTTACATTACCGAACTCTCTAACGGTATCGACGTGCACTGAGTTCGGTATAATAAAATGTAAATCGAGCAAGCTGTAGACATTAAAAAAAAAGGGTAGTTTTATTCAAGCATCCAGAGGAAGGCCATACAACTGCTCTTCGGGACGAGGTCCGTAACCTGCTAAAGGGGCACGTCCATTCAAGGAGGTTGCCCGATACCTCTGTAAGAGAAACCCTACAAAACTGCAGTCAGCTTTCGCCTTATTTGCAACTATGAGATAAAAATAACAAGAGGCTTTTATACTTGAGGAGAGAGTAACAAACTGATTACATGCAGCACACATTCGCCGCAACTGATCCCGTTATGGCGACGAGAGAGAGAGAGAGAGAGAGAGAGAGAGAGAGAGAGAGAGAGAGAGAGAGAGAGAGAGAGAGAGAGAGAGAGAGAGAGAGAAAATTATAATTTCATGCCATTAACTGAACTTCTAATTTAATTCACTAGTCATCTTCAGCTGAAACAGAACCACTATAGGTAGTTTGATGCCAAATGTTTGGGGAGATAGTTTCTCTTTCTACTACTTCAAAGCAAGATTCAAACTTTCTGCAATACGAAAACCTCTTATGAAACATTACACCACTATTACAACGTGTGAATGTAGCAACAACGTGTGAATGTAGCAAACTGCATAAGGTAACTAAATAAAGGTACACCGTATGTGAGGATTTATAATGATAAGCAGACGAGATGAACTTTCAAATCCAGAGGCTCGCCAGTCACGCTCATTTGTTTGCTTGAGAGCGCGCAGTAATACCTTTACTTTCAGTTTACTCCCTTTTATTTAAATGACCGACAGTCTGGTGGAATTTCAAATGCCGAGAGACTAAGATTGGCTCGGGGAGAAAACCAGACCGGACCGCAAGTCTTGTAGTATATCCATTATTCAAGCGGTGTTCTCGAACTAGTTATATTAATGAAGGTGAAAACATCAAGTAGACTAAATTATACACCATCTTGAAACTAATCAACTCTGGAACGGCAATATACGAAACTCGGGCAGTTATATATTACGAATTTCGGTTCATACCTAGGTAACTCATTACGTATAACATAAATGCAACTTCCTCTTTAAAATACCATCAGTTATTTCTAGAGTTGGAGTAATTATGCTTAAATAAATTACAAATACGCTTAATTTAAAAAATGTAATTCCAATTACAGTTATAATTACATTTGGAAATAGCAATTACATTACAATTACTTAAATTCATTTAGTAACAATTACAAAGTATTTGGGTGCGAGAGTACACGCTAATCTTTGGCTGACGAGGACAAAGAAACGTGTATTGAGGCGAAAAAACCGAGTTAATAGGGTTTCATAATTTATTTCCAGAAGTGTAAGCGATAGAAGGGCAGAGGTCATATTAAAACAGTACTTATTAGCACTAGTTAGGAAACGCCTGGATTATGCCGTTCGGTTCTGGTCACCTTATACTATATGAACCAGTACAGAGTAGGATGACCAAGATGATTCACGAGTTGAAATTGTTACCAAGGCGAAAGGCTTCATTCGTTTGCATTCTCTTGAGACTTGGAACGCGAGGGGAGATTGAAGCGAGGTGTTTAAACTAACTGAGGGATTCAATACAAAAGGTGTGAATAAGATACTTAAGGCGAGTAGTTCAGATAGAACTGGAAGTTACGATTTCAAAGTAGAAAAGTTTAGTTTCAAAAAGGAGATAATACAACTGTCGTTTTCGAGAGAGTAAATGTTTTGGTCAGGAGAAACACTTGTGAATTGTGATGTTCCTCATTTACCAGCAGCAGCGGCAGCAAACAAGTCTTTATAATAAACCGATCACTCCTAATGGGGCCCGACTCTTACCACTTCAATTTTACAATTAAATTACTAATTACATAATCCTGTAATTAATCAAATAACAATTACTTACTACACCCTGTTTATTACCTTACTGAAGAATTTAAAATGACAATGAAAACTACCCACAAGACTCCACGGGGATTTGACGATCAAATCCACCAAAGAGATACGTAGTTATGTAAGCAGGGAAAGTTACTATTGACAAGTAAACAAAAGAAAAAGCTCACGACAGATTGTATACTGCGGCAATGTGGGACTTGTGTTACGAGACGGAAGGGTGACTGTTCTGATGCATGACTTGGTGGGTCCTGGTCTGGTCTGGTCAGGTCACTCTGGTGTACCAGTGGTTCTGAGACGGGTATGGACTCATGAACGTACAAAGTTGTCGTGTAAAGAATGGATCCTGAAAAGGATGTGGAATGGAACGTAACCGGTTTAATTGAAGTTCGTTAAACTGCAGACGCTGATGAATTTTGTAGGTGATTGGAAAGTAGGCAGTTCATTGTATAAATGTGTGCACAAGACTATGAGGGTATTTATAAACCAGAGAAACGAATAATTATGTTAATGTAGATGGTCGAACAACAGGTGCAAATATACACCAATGTGGCAGGATGCGGGAAGAATAGACCCAAAGCATACTAGATGCAGCAAAGCCAGAGCAAAATACCCAGGACGAACCGAGGTGGGATAGTATGAAGGGTTAAGCCTACTCTCCTTGATAGAATGAAAGGAAAAACGAAACTAGGATGAATTATTTTGCAAAATATGGGGTGTGGTAAATTCCTACTCTTCTTGATGGACAGAAGGCAAAAATGAAGAAATTATGACGATAGGCTTGTGGAAAGTGTCAGGGAGGGTGACAAGACCTCGAGTGTGTTGGTACCTTGCTATTGGAAAGGAAGGGTCTTAATATTAAGTAAAAATAAAATTAGCCTGCTAGATGTATGTGAGAAGCGTTTTTTGTCTGTAGGGAGTTCTAGGAAACCGAGGTGATGCAAAAATCTCCTCTCACTCTACCTGCAGCGTGAGGCAACGATTACGGACGGCACAACCAGGTTACCAGAGAGGACACACTGTCTCGCGGTCAGGACGCGGAATCCTTGTTTGGGAAAGGTCAAGGTGTCTCCCTCAAAGCAAGTTAGGACGCAGTACCTTAGGTCATGCAGGAAGGCTAGGTTGAAGATTTAGCCCTGTAATTTACCATTACATATTTTTCTGAATTTGACCTTGCCCTTGCCGTCATATGATTATTTGTGATTACATAAGTTAAGCACCAATACATTTGGATAGGTACTTCGTTATTCATGGACACAACAGAGTTCCAATATCATTACCCTATAAAATGTTCTGTAATTTTAGTTACATATGAATACACATACGAATTAATATAATTGATATATATATAGATTAATATATAGATATATATATACATATATATATATATATATATAATATATATATATCTATATATATATATATATATATATAATATATATATATATATATATATATATATATATATATATATAAATGAACTTGTTTACTGGCGATCTCTCCAAGCGAGTTTATCCGCTTTAAGGAAGGAACCGTAGAGGCCAACACAAGTCGATCAATGGAAGGAAGTCTTTAGCACAAATCTATAAATTTAAAACCCACAAACCTACGGTTTCAATTATTTAATACACATTTGTTGTCGCATTTCAGCCTTACTCAGAAGCATTTTCGGGTCTATTTTGCCCTGACAACAGTATATTGGCGTTTCTGGGGTGTCTAGTTACACCATCGACCATAACTAGAGGAGAGGAGAGAGGAGAGGAGGAGAAGAGAGAGGAGAGAGAGATAGAGAGAGATAGAGAGAGAGAGAGAGGAGAGAAGAAGAGAGAGAGAGAGAGAGAGAGATTCTCCGACATCGTGGGGTCATCAAAGTAATAATAATAAAAAAAAAAAAAAAAAAAAAAAAAAAAAAAAAACAGAATCGAATCCCGACTTCATTAATCCGATAGGTCCTTGAAGCGCAATTACTTTATGTAGGGAAGCTGAGAGTTAAAGGTGAACGCTGGCCCCCGAAACCTTACCTACTTCTGGCTTATTCCTGCATCATGCACCGTACAAGAAAGACCAACTATACCTGGGTTCTTATAAGATGTGTCTTTTGAGTTTCCCCTCAAAAGCGATGTTACTGTCAGGCACCGTAGCACCATTTCCTCTCTTTTAATTAAGTTTCAGTTTCCAGTTTTATTTGAATGACAGTATGTGTCGAGAATGACATTTTAATTTTCCTTGCCACGTTCAAGTCGCTGATAAGCAGCTG
Organism: Macrobrachium nipponense; assembly: GCF_015104395.2. Taxonomy (NCBI): domain Eukaryota; kingdom Metazoa; phylum Arthropoda; class Malacostraca; order Decapoda; family Palaemonidae; genus Macrobrachium; species Macrobrachium nipponense. Next base: position 69,422,653 of record NC_087212.1, on the reverse strand, counting down.
CTTCTAGAAGCTCTAAATCCTGGTAATTCTCATAATATGGACGTCGCTTCTTCAATCGTTTCTGGTTTGTCGTATGTAGCACTCGACTACATACTTGTAGACAGTAGAATGAGTGTTTTGTTAAAACAGTGTGCACTGGTCCCTTGGGCAGCAATTAATCTATATTGCATAACGTCAACTATCGTAGGTGGCCCTTGAGTATGGAAGGGCAGAGGGGGAAGGGTATCACTGAATAGTTTAGTGTCATTCCTACTTTCGAACAATCCCTTTGCTGATGGAATCATCCTCCCACTATGGAGTCGAGACAGGCAGAATCAGGGAAGGCATAAATACCACTTGTTTGCCTACTGCCAAAAGACAGGAGTTCCAAGAGGGCGTGGCTAAAGGGACGAAGGGTCACCCTTGAATCGACCTTGGCAGTCGTGATCGACCGGGTACCAGAGGGTGCCAACTACCCCCGAGGGGAGCAGACCTCCATCCCAGCACACCCTTTTGGTGGCCCTCTCTCTCTCTCTCTCCCACTCCGCCCACCAACATGCAATGCCACCGGCACCCAAATACATGAATTAAAGGCCATAAGTCCCGTATGTGGTTGATGTATTCCATTCTGAAATCATTCAGCATTAAGTCCGCGAATACAAATTTCCCGCAAGAAACTGCACAGACGACACTTCCTCTACAGAACCCACCTTGGCAGGTGTACGAGCATCAGCCACAAATAGATCGCAAGGCGGTGGATAAACATTCAGTCCTTGCCTTAGTATTAAGTAACCGCTTGCTTGTGGCTACAACTCCCCCAACGTTGTCCGGTCAAGTAAGGTCAAAATAAAACTTGAAAAAGGAATGACGTCCAACATTCCCTATAACCGTTAAATTCGATAACCAGAAAATTTAAATCCTGTTAATTGACAAAGGTTAAGTGAAAATGCCTTCATTCAAAAGGCAAACAAAGGAGTGTATTTTATGAATGGTTTCGCCCCGGTGGGGTGGAGATTACCTCGACGAGGATTTCACAGTTGGGATGGCATACTCTCTCTCTCTCTCTCTCTCTCTCTCTCTCTCTCTCTCTCTCTCTCTCTCTCTCTCTCTCTCTCTCTCTCTCTCTCAGCTGTAACCAGCCTACAACAAAACTATAACAGAAAAGTATGAGGATCACTATATAAAGTGTGTGGACGGTTTCAACTAGTGAAAACGAACACCGCACAAGTATTGACACCGGAAGGGCACAAAGATTGGTTATTTTAAGTATATATTAAAGGTGCCAACTAAGGGGAGGGGAAGTAAATAATGAGAGAGAGGAGAGAGAAGAGAGAGACGAGAGAGAGAGAGAGAGAGAGAGAGAGAGAGAGAGAGAGAGAGAGAGAGAGAGAGAATCATTTGTAGGTGTACATATAAGGATGGACAAATTATTCAAGAAAACTGACAGAAACTGAAATTTATAATATATGATATATATATATATATATATATATAGATATATATATATATATATATATATATATATATATATATATTATATATATAAACTGGGTGTAGGTGAGCCAGATTTTAGGGAGAATAAACGTTGTTATAAGAAAGTAAGCGATATGTCTGAATTGAACGTTAGTCCTGGGTCGATCGAGTGAGCACTGAAGATTTCTTTAAAATGGAAGGTAGAAGAGAGAGCGCTGAATGACAAGTGTGTGGAAGGGGTTAGTTTCATTCTGAGATAACTTGTGGAAGTGACTGCCGAGGACGGAATGAAAAAAAAAGGCTGAAGAAGGGATAAAAGCTAAGGAGATGACGGGATTATGTAAGAGATGCTACAGTCCGACAGTGACTGTATGGCGAAGCGTTCAAAAAAATAGGTTTGAGTGATGGAGAGATTCTTAAGGAGTGGTGATAGGAACATCCTCTCCATTGAATACAGGTTAATACGAGGAAGGCGACTAAAAGTATGGACATCAACAGGAACATTAAAAGCGCCTACACAAAACTTGAGAGAATAGGTTGAAAATATATGGCATAGAATTTAATCTGAGTAAGATTAAAAGCATTTATGAATTTTTTTGAGAGAGATCTGGTTTAGTTGAACTGATTGAATTAAATATAGAATTTAGGCCAAAGGAGGCCAAGCACTGGGACCTATGAGGTCATTCACAGAGCTGAAACGGTATTTCAAAGTGAAAGGTGTAACAGGAGGAAAACCTCTCAGTTGTTAGGAGAGGGTGGGGAAAGTAATATGGAAGAAAAATAATACGAAAGGAAGTGCAGTAAAAGGAACGAAATGGGTTGCAGCTAGGGGTCGAAGGGACGCAGCAAATTACCATAAGTAACGCCTACAATGCACCCGCACGAGGTGCACTGTCGGCACTTCTCCACATGCAGCTTTTATTCTGGGATTCATTTCCTCCACTATTTTTTGCACCGACTTCCTCGCAGATTAAGTTTCCCTCTCAAGTCCTTGACCACCATCTCTCTTTTTACCACAAATCAGTAAATTCTCTTACATTCCTGGACACTATCGATCAATGACACCTTAAATCTCTCGCGAATTGTTCACTCTTCATCCCACCTCTCCATTTTTTAACACTTTTTCCCCAAACAAGGGGGTGCTTCACAGACAGAAACAACGTCGCCGCCAGAATTAACTCCCAAATCGAGGGTGAACCCCGTGCAGAAAACTTCCTTTTAATTAGCTGCCTAATATAGCACACACACACGAGGTTCTCAACGAAAGTCGAATTCCTCTTGTTTAGACAAACTGCATCTCTCCTCTTTCTTTTAAACTCTCAATCAACGTTTCCTTCGGATTCTGAATTCCGAAATATAATCCTGACTCATATTTCCGCTTTCTGACCTGTCCAATCTGCCTCCCTGATACTTCAACAAGGCTGCCCTTCCCCTACTAGCTCCATACTATACATCTGCCAGCCAACGCACACGCGATCACTTGTGTCTATCTTCCCGAGTAAAGCATACCAAACTCTCTCACCATTTTCTCTCTAAGTGATACGACATCTTTCTCTCCTTGGACAAATCAACTGTCATACAGTCTTTTGGTCTCGGGAGCAAGGCATCATTTTGGAGCATGTTCCTGTCCCAAGCACGTTAACGCTGTACCCGCCTACGCCCCACACTAATTAATCCATGACACATAAGTGGCTGGGTGAGAGCAGAAACCTCACTAACTCCGCTAGATTGGGTGGTACCATAATTCACAATAACCCCAAATCAATTTTCGACCTTATTGTATCCCATTAATGTTAACAGCTGCAAGACAGAAAAAAGTAACTGCCTCTATAACAGAAGAATCTATTAGTACCGTATTCAAATACAGTCATTTTGTGGACCCGTTAGACTGTAAGTGAATCCACACCCAAAACTGTTTAAAAATGACATTATCATCATTATTATTAAATAAATCCCATTACGATTCCAAGTCACATGCGGACGGAACTCCCATCACGTGTATTTGGAGAGAGAGAGAGAGAGAGAGAGAGAGAGAGAGAAGAGAGAGAGAGAGAGCGAGATAGAGAAGAGAGATAGAGAGGAGAGGCGAGAGAGGAGAGAAGAGAGAGAGAGAGAGACTTTAATTAGATATAAATATACGACATCAGAACTACGCCAATGATTCTCATGCAATCTTAGTTCATTTTAACGAAAGGTTTCAAGTTTATTTAATTTTATGTTCTTGTTGACATTAACACTTTTCGAGCCTTACCAAAGTGTATACAAAAATAATCGTCCTTATATGCATCGTTATAACGAACTTGCGAAAATTTGGCCAGTGCTGTTCCAAGGATATTTATGGCCGTCATAATTCGCCCCAGAGCATTTGATTTAACCATTCGAAATCTTTCAAGGCAACGTGGACATCAGACAAGACGAAGACCGTCCAGATGATGT
>NC_087212.1:69306265-69413765 GCF_015104395.2 Macrobrachium nipponense | reverse complement strand
CATCCTCTGATGACTGCAAATCATTTGCCAAATATTCAAGCCAGCCTTAAAGCTGTGTACTCTTTTTCAAAATGCAAAGCAAAACCACAGCTGCCAAAAGATCACAGAAGAACGCTCGAAATCTGGGCAACGCATGATTCAGTTTTCATGGTTATTGGCAACTCTGTCCATAAGACTACTACTTGGAAACGGGCCACGAATTGCTGGCAAGTGTTTCTTCCTTTCTCTTCGTCTGTCTGCTCCTACCAGGCAACTACATTACGCCATAACATCCCGCGATGTTATGAAATCGCTATTCGATTGGTTTATGGGTATCGTTTACAGAAACTTCACAAAAATCTTGCCTTAATAAATTATATATAAAAAAAGTTAAAAACACGAAAACAAGTCGTTGACCTAAAGCGATTTACTGTAGTCACTCCAAAATATTAAAATGTGTAAAGTTTAAGGATCTAATAAGAGCAAGCGTTGCAAAAGATTACATTTATACAAACGCTGCACAGTGCACAGGCAAAGTTAAGTGTGGGATAAACTTGCGGACATTTGCGCTTGAGGCCTTAAAATTCATATTTCACTTTCATTATGACTGGATCTAGCTGGCTTGGTGCCTGAACGGGCCCCTGCTTCTTTGAGCAGCCATGATGTAGTATGCAGACTGCGCAATACAAAATTTTCCAAAAGTAACCAGATACGGATTGATATAAATAACTTGAAACCGTACGAGGGTAACATCTCATGAGATGCATCCAACTTGCTGAGACCCAGTCGATAAGCTATCCTTGGCGAAACTAAAACGACTGAGAGAGAGAGAGAGAGAGAGAGAGAGAGAGAGAGATGAGAATGAGGAGAGAGAGGAGAGAGAGAGGACGAAGAGGAGCCATAGAGAGAGAGAGAGAGAGAGAGAGAGAGAGAGAGAGAGAGAGAATCCTCACTTACAAAACAAGTGGTGCCCAGACGAAAGCAATGAATATCTCCGTACGTGTTTGCAAAATTTCCATCGAAAATATACCAATTGTGATTAATTTGAACTTAAGAATAAGAATTGGAATGATTAATACGACCAGGGGACACAAGATTTTGAAGCTCCCTGTTTCCAATGAGGCTTGGGCGAGATGGTCCAACTGGAAATCTCTTGGCTACTCAAGTCTTGACTGGAAAAAACGAAATGATAACTCCAAGCAATTTCGTCGAAAATAGGCTATATAGACCAAGAAAAATCAGTGACATCAACGCAGACACTTGAAATAATGACATAAGCTTTGAAGCATGACGAATCAATGCCATTTTCGCAAACGTGGGGAAGCCCTACAAACGATATAATTGTCCTTGACACCAGTACTTGATCCAAACAAGATCCGTTAGGGCTAACACAAACTCTACGTTCATTCTCAGGTTTCCAAGCACCTTAAAGAGGAATTTCAAAGATGGAAGTCTTTCCAAAAGACAGCATAGTCCTAGTTTACTTGTGGTCAGAGATTTTATTTACATATGAACCCAGTCTCTGCTCAATCTAGAATTCATTACTCCAATCGTAAATCTCACTAGAAGTGAGAATAAGAGTAACTACTTTTTACTTGAAATGAAAACCAACTGTCCCTTTCTTTACTCGGTTTCAAGGTGATGATCTTATTAAGTACATCTTAGTTTTACCAGACCACTGAGCTGATAACAGTTCCCCTAGGACTGGTCCGAGGTATTAGATATTGGTTACTTTGCAAGGGAACTACATATTATTGTGGGATCAGAACCAAATTATCGAGAAATGAATTTCTAATCAACAGAAATAAATAACTCCGATTCTTTGTTGGCATAATTCGATGGGCATTAAATAAGGCACGAGACTATTTAACTTAATATTAAATTTCAACGTTAGTACTAAAACAGCCCATCTATTACAGTAGGCATACCATACAGCCCATTTTAACCAATCTAAAGCGGCCCCCACACACGCTCAAATTTTTGGTCAAATTTTTTTATGTCACATTATTTGACGGTTTGACGTTCGCCCTACACGCTCAAACTTCTCATCAAATTTTCATTTTGCTCCCGAGTGTCATCATGGATGCATATACAGCGTTGGCTCTTGGCTTAGCTCTGAAGAGCACACAGAAACGAAAGAGACGAAAGTGGTCCCAGCAATGGCATTTGTGTCGTGAACGATTTGGTCATGCTCCTTTATTAAATGAACTGAGAATTAGTTCCAAAGTTTCAAAGTTGTGGTAAACTTCTATAAACATCAATAAGCTCAAGAAGAAATTTCTTTTCATGTTTTGTTGGAGCCATGATGACGATGAGCCGCGCACGTCCTCCTAAGATTATGTCTAATCACTAACTAATTTGCGCAAATTATTGCTAGGTACCACACACACACAAATTATTTGACGTTGGCTCAAAAAATATCTACTGAAATCAGATCAGTAAAAAATTTGACATCAAACCTTTTAGGCCATCAAATTACGCCACACACGATCAAATTCATGTCAAATAATTTGACATAAAAAAATTGGACCAAAAATTTGAGCGTGTGTGGGCCGCTTAAGAACTACCATTTTCAATCTTTCGGAAATCTCACTCCTAATGCGCACCTGACAATATAATTGACTTTTAAACCACTGAATTCAACAGATATACATTAATCTCTCTCTCTCTCTCTCTCTCCCCCAGACATCCTGTGAAAAGCAATAGCACGAGATAAAGAGCCACATCTCCCACCATTCCCTACCCCACTCCCACCCCCTTCGAGGCGACAGTGCTGAGGTCACGTCTCGAACAAAGTTGCCCACTTGTTAAAGGGAGCTCTTTTCACAGATAAACTAAACGCATATACGTGGAACTCAAAATATCCCTGTAACCCTCCTCAACGCACACATCCCCATCCTCTGAACTTGCTCACTGCATCGTTGCAGGCCGTACAATGACGTCGAGGTCAAAGCCAGGCAAGAAGCATTGGGACAAGTTATTTCTTAATGAATGCACAACTACCCTGTTTGTTGGCGCCCCCATGGAGACAAGATCCCTATGTTTGAGGTGGCAGTTATGAACTTCGATTTTTTTTATTTTGACCTTATCAAAAAGAAATAAAACTGAGGTACTCAGAATGACATCACTTAAAAAAAATTAAAATTAAAACCCTACTGGAAGTAAAAGCAATTTTTTTCAGAGAATGATAACTCCTACTTTGGCCTACAAGTAGTTATGAGATGGTAACTCATACTTTAGCCTACAGGTAGTTATGACATAACTCCTACTTTGGCCTACAGGTAGTTATGACATGATAACTCCTACTTTGGCCTACAGGTAGTTATGACATGATAACTCCTACTTTGGCCTACAGGTAGTTATGAGACGAACTGAAAATATATCCAGCGTTAAATAATCAACAGCAGATCCTCTCTCTAGTCGAACCTCAGCACTGCCAATGTCTTCTTGAAAGTCAATTTCATACTGTTAGAAGCACCACGAAACAGCAGTGACCCAACATTAGGAACCTCAGTATTGATTATGCAATGGTTTAAAAATTGCAGTGAAATTTATTGAACGTAGTTTCTTTTATTTAGTAATTTACCAATGATTTTGTACTGAACGTTACATTTCAGCGTCTGATCTTCAGCTTTGCTAACTGCAAATCTGAATGAAAGATGGCAGTGTCCTGGGGCCTACGTTATCTAGTATATACTCGATAGAAATGTTGAGAATCTACTTCCTGGTCACACACAATACTTTAAATGAAATGCCAAAGAGAATACAATGGTCATGAACTCACTGGACAATTAACTTATGAATACTTTACTAAACGCGCAAAATATATGGTGACAAAGAGCAAATACCACCTATGGCATATAGCTTTCATAGATATCTAAATATATTAAAGTTTAAAATGATACAGGAAGGTCCATCAGGAATCGAATCAATGGAAAAATTAAAGCGTTAGGCCTCGTTAAAATACGGGGACAGCATATCTGAACAAATAAAGGCCGACAACATCGCCTTCAAACGTACTACGTTAAGAGTGAAGGCCGAAGACATCAATATATTCCTTCTAAAAATGCTGTACAATCATTGTATGTAATAAGTTATTTTATTAACAATCGAAGATTGCATCCAAAACCGCACAGACCGTGTTTCTTTCATTTATATTTTCGCATCTAATCTAACCTTTGAAAACAAATTACAGATTACACTGAAGAAGCCACTACTGTCAACATACAACATAATTAGTTATTGATTGCGCCCCTGTCATTCAGAGAGAGAGAGAGAGAGAGAGAGAGAGAGAGAGAGAGAGAGAGAGAGAGAGACCGTGTACTCTAGTTACTTAAATGGCAGCTCTTCGAACAGGATACCCAAAGAACTGATAACTTATCTAGGTATGCAACTTGGGGACAATTCAACCAGTTACAAATGCAAGCGCGAACGATCTAGCACATGCAATCTAGAACAGATCATTTCATAATATAAACTGGGGGATATGTAAGCATGAAACAGTTCTAGAATTGAGGTCAAAGTGGAAAGCGAATGTTTCTGGTTGTAATGGCTGTTATTATTGTGAATTTTGAATGTACAGTAAAGTATATTTATAGAACTCGTAGAATTTTATGTACAAGGAAGGTGGTCATCCAGTGTTTTTTTATTTATTTATTTTTTCTTAATTATTTGACATTTCACGTCATTCTATCAGAGTATAATTAGTGGGGTGGGAACCCCACACTGGTGATCAGTAATCTTATTGTCACCCACTGCCAAATGCTTGTGACAGCTCACTACAAATTGGCCCCTCTGATGATACCGTGTAAGGTCGTCTAAGATGTTGCCAGGGAGGTCTCTGACTTGTCTAGGCTTAGAAGCGAAGAATATAGGTCGAGGGTTAGTCTAAAGTAGTCAGACATTCAAGTCAACAGTACCAACGTTCAAAATATTGAGTGTGTGTGTGTGTGTGTGTGTGAGGTGTGTGTGTGTGTGTGTACGTTAAGCTGAATTACCAAGGAGAAAATCCTCTTGCTTCATAAATGTGACTACCACCGTAAGGCCATGATTAAAGGCTCCTTGTCGAACTGGTTCACGTTATAAGAATTTTATTTATGAAATATAGACTGACAAGCATGACCCACAAATTCATTAATTCATACTAAGAGTCAAGCAGGGAAATGACCATTATTTAATATTTTATATCAGGGATTACTGTAGCCAATCCTTAGATGAAATCACACAGCTTCAGGATTATGTCTGTGGTAAATGTTTGTCAGGAATTACCTATTTCAATAATATAAATTAATGTGGGGCGTCGAGACATTTTTGTTATATATTCTGTACATTTGAGGGTGTGGTGTTTGATAGTCGTATTAATGGAATTCTTCATTTTCGTATGTAATTAGTTTTACGATTACAGCTACCATCTATGTGGAGTTATATGGAATGGCATGTTAAAAAGGCTATCGGAAATGTTGATGGCTTTGAGCGTGTTTTGGCACTCGAAATAGACCAAGGTACTCCTTTACTCTAAAGCAGTTTCTTACACTTTCTTGTAACAATTTACTATCATGCAATCGATTCAGCACAAACCAACAAGCAAAGTACGATGGTTCATCGAGTTATGCATGCATGCAATCTGCTAAACTTGTCGTTCGCTTGATCTTTTAATCTTGCTTTCGAACCTGGTCCTCTATGTTAAATTTTATTTACTTTTATATTTAAGTCTACAAATACACAATTATACAAATACAGAATAAATGTATACATTACGGAGAAAAATAATATGGATGAACGATCCAAAACAAAGTATTATAGCAATCACACTCAATGTCAATAGTACATTAATTTTGCATGTTACAGTCTGTTTACAACTGCGATATCGTGTGGCTAAATCATTAATAATGTAAACAACTAATAAATTTAGGCTAGTTCGGAGGGAATCTTTGATGAAACGCTTTGAAACAACGGTAAAAATAATCTCTTTAGGAAAAGTACCAAAGCGCTCAAGACACTGCTTTAAAGACACACTCAGGGTTCGACCTTCTGGTGTATAGTTGACCTTGAAGAATGCATGTGGATACAACTGCCTGCTACGCCACATTGCTTTATAGTATATATTTGTTTGAGTGTGTACATTTGCTGTTTGTCATCCTATTCAAGATATTTGTTAAGTAACCACTGTGGCGCCTCACTGAACTAACTACTTTTGCATCTTGCCATTAACTAATAAATTACAATATAAGCAGAAGCATAACAGTGACAGTACAATTTGTATACCACATGAACACCTATTTATCTAGTGGCCGGTATCTACAATCGTTCCAAGAATGACTGGGTTACTGACGAGATACCAAAAAAGTAGACCAATAACCCGGCTTACTCTATGTACAGAGGGTTCAAGATTGGTGCGATAACGCATCCAATATCGGCAATTACCCAGACTGCCATCCAGTAAAAAGTAGCAGGTTCAAAACAACATTGATTAAACATTAAAAACAAGCAGTCTGAGCAGTGCACGTGTCACTTGCGTGGTAGGCAACAGTACATAGTGAGTTCCCATGTACACCCAAAATTCTGATCGTGTACCACCACTTGGGCTGTGGTATCTCTCGACCCTGTTACAAGAAACATTCGTTATTTACGCGAGCAAGATTCAACATAACAGTGCTCCCCCTTATGATAAAACATTAATAGTTATCATGTCACGACGTCTTTTATTCAATATCTAACTGGGAGCCAGCGGCTTTCTACAATCGGGGCTAGTATACCAGAGACGGCCAAGATGCCAGGCACTTCCATATGAGGGCAGAAACAACTGGTAACAAAAATAACCCAAGTTTCCAATGAATAATCCCTAACATAGAACCAAAGCGTCGAATACAACCATGGAATCCCAAAATAACGTCATCAAAGAAAGGGATACCGTCTAGGATATATTAGTAAGCCTAACAACCCGCCTGACTTGGTTCCTCTTTACTTATGCCGGCGGCCTAAATTCGACAGTTTTCCTTCTCCGCTGACTGACAACGAGTAACAACTCAAAATACCATCGACACTTACTTTTGGATCCTTTTCGTAATAATGCTGCTGGGTTCTGATCCATCTTGACGTGAGATGATCTCGGACAGTGTGAGCCAAGGCGAAATAGTAATCTCTGGGCGTCGATACATTTCTGTCTTTCACCAAAGTGTAATGGAGATGGCGATTGAAAGTTTTCTTTACGTTGGCGACATTTTCAACTTGAGCAATACCCCTGACGGATATCTGCTTTCTTTTCTCTAGGTCGGTCTTGGGAGTCGCCATGGTTATGGTATGAGACGTCCGTCGTACACACACACCAACGGTGTACTAGCGCCGTCGAGAACCACAGTGAGCCACTGCAGACGACACCGACACCTCCTCCTCCCCTCATTCCCCGTCCCACCCGCCCGAGCGGCCACCTTGTCAGGACAGTCAAGGTCGCGCACGCGCACACTTCTACACACAGGCAAATGTACGCACGCACAAGGGTTTACAGAGCTAGGTTTAAAAGCGGAAAACTGAATTCACTAGGTGACCTTAAAACAACCTTCCTGGGTCATACTGACTTGTGGGAGAATTGTTAATATCATTATAATATAATTTCTACAGCGATGATGTCAGACCGAACTCAAAAAGTGAACAAGCAAACGATGCGACATATAAGTTCGTAGACTCAGCAATATCTCGTATTGACCAACGCACCTTACTTTATCTTCTAGAGTTGTACGTATAGCTGTGACATTCGGTAACCTACGTTTTTGGAATGTCATTTCTGAACAGTTGCATATTTAAAAAAAAAATCTCCGAGAACTGTTAAATAACAGTTGTAATGGAAAACATTCCAAACACAAGCTCTCTCAAACAACAAGCAGTGTGGGTCGTTTTAAACAAAATATTCCCCTCGACAGAGAGAACTGAGGACTTAACTCGTAAAATACCGACGATGAGTGAAATTTAGCAACTTTCTTGAACCATCCTCTTGACAATAATAAGGGATTCTAGTTTTAATTAGCCCTGAAATTGTTCATACAATGTAACTGCTGAAGGTTTGACACCATTGATGTGTAGAAGAATTTTGTTAAACTGTTTACACATTACTATGTTAAGGTACTCAAGAACTTAGGTAAATAAGGGTACAAATTTACAAGACAAGCTACAACTGAAGACAATCGACTTCATTAAGATAAAGGTTACATAACCAGGGCTTTATCTTTTGTTTTTTCTATGACGTGGTACATATAGATACTTACATTTTTACTTACAAAGAATAAATGAACGGATTTTCTTTGGATGTGGGGAAGTTACTTTATCTTAAGATAAAATAAAAGCTAGACTGTACAATATGAACAATTTTGTGAAAAAAATGCTCAACTAAAAGGTAATAAAAAGCGAGTAATATAAAAAAAGCTTAACAAAACTTGAATATCATTAATGTTCTGCAGTACCATAAATGCTCTAATTACTCAGGTTATTGTCAACTTTCTTTGAATTGGTGCCATAGCGTCAGTCTCCTTGAACTGACCTTCAGATCGATGTCTCTTCTTCTTTTGCCCTTCGAAAAGGCAGTGTGGTCTCTCTCCGTCATTCGGCGCTTACGAATCGCATTCACGCCTAATACACTACCATTGAAGACGCAAAGGACAACAATACTTGAAATTTTTATATTAGGGAACCTTAGTTGGGCTAACAAACTCAAATGTGTCTCGAGAACGTTAACGTTGACAAAAACGAGATATGAAACGAAACTTGACTCTTGGCTCAGCTGATCAACATAGGACTAGGGTAGAGTGAGTATGATTCTGAATTGGGTGCAATTTATACGTTACATTATATCTTTTCAAAGATTAAAAAAAAAAAAAAACAGCAGCACTCTGGCGATTGGCCAAATAGTCACGATTCAATCACACACACACAAAGCGCGATCAAATTAAGAATGGAAATATATATATATATATATATATATATATATATATATATATATATATATATATATTTATATATTTCCATTCTTAATTTGATATATATATATATATATATATATATATATATATATATATTATATATATATATATATATATATATACTAAGATTGCAGCTTTTTTTAGTAGTGACAAATATCTTACAATCAGAAGACCAAATATGTCATTTCTCCACTTGTGGCAGAAAATGGATTCAAGTCACAGGGCTCGAGATATGAATTAGGTACTATATAGTATACCTAGGGTTATGGAATATACAAAAATGTCGAGTAGCAGTTCATGAATATGAAACTTGACGTATCCACAGAAGGAATGATACTGCATAAACCATTTTCACTCAAGAAAAATGATAACATTAAATAATAATTTTTTTTTGGATGAAAATTTTCTAATTTTGTAACGTAACATATACTTTTACTTACAGGATTTTTAAATTTGACGTTAACTTACTCAAAACATAGATTCCCAAATAGCTTGAAAATAGTCTAGAAGGTGTAGGCGACCTCAAAAAAACGAAAATAATGAATTTTGTCAAGCAGAAATTTGGGAAAAAAAAAAAAAAACTAAGACATCGTTGGAGAAATGCATAAGTGAGAGATTGAATTTAGGCCAAGCGCTGGTGACCTATGAGGTCATTCAGCGCTTAAAGGGAAATTGAGAGTAAAAAGATGTAACAGAAGGGAAACCTAATAGTTGCATTATGAAATAATTGTCAGGAGAGGGTGGACAGTAAGATGGGAGAAAGATCATATGAACGGGTGTACAGTAAAAGGTATGTAAGGGGTTGCAGCTATGGGCCGATGGTACTTTACAAAGAAGCAGCCAGATCTGTCCGACTTTGGTAAAACAAAAGCAGACTTATTCATAATGATCTAAGTGAAAAGGGCTTAATAGGAATGTAGACGACTTTGTATTTTTTTAAATCTATTTTTGTGTAAAAGATGGATTACATAATATACATAAATTTACATTGTGGTAAGCAAGCATAACCAGAGGTTTCGATGTGGGATTTCCGATGGCTTACCTCTAGACAATGTACAGAAACAAGTGGGGAGCTTGACATCAAAAGGGACAATTAACTTTAATGTTATACCAACATTCCAAAGTAAAATTATTCCTGAATACAATAGGAAACGTCAGTAGAATGACAATAGCAATAATTGTTACGTAATGAAGTACTCCAGTTCAAACACAGAGACCCTCCTCCCTAATGGATTGGCTGGCTGCCAATCTTGGATGCATCTGGAACCGAGGCATTAAACTCATCTAACGGTTGATTATCTTGGAGAGCAATTTTCCTTGTAAATTACGAAAATTTTAATCGTTTCTGAGACTAAAACATTGTTTATCTCTCAGTGTAAGCTTGATACTGGCGTAAAGCAAGTCGCATAAATAATTTGAAATGATGTTGGTGTTCCTTCAACAAGTGTGTGATTTGTTGGGAAATTCACTTTCTTTTGCTTGAATATCGCCCCCATCATAAGTAAATTCTAATCCTAAGGAGTTAATGCTGAAATTGCATGAACTGACGTTATCACCTGTTAGTTGTATTTGTGGGGCTGCACCAGCTGATACATTGTTTCTTTACGGCTTGAGTCTTCGACATTTCCGTTTTCATTGGCCTATTACTTACATCGCCTCATTTTGACATTTCCCACAGCTAAACAAGCTCCTCAAATCCCCTTATACCCAGATCGTACCACATGGCGATATTCTATTAGGTTTATTAACAGAAAACCAAAGCACACGGTATCTGATTGGCATGATGCATTTACGTATATATTCACTTAAATGCCATGCGTTTGAAATAGTCATAATACAGTGCTAAAAATATGTGGTGGATTTAACTGGTGCCAAATGTTAGATATTTATTCCTATGCCTACGAATGCAACCTATTGTGATATGCCTTTAAAAATCACGATGTATTCTGTCACTGGGTACACGGCTAAATTTTCATCAAAATACGTGATCAGGTGGTTTTCAAAACTAAGTCTACGTGTTAAACAGTTAAATGTGTTGGAAATGAAGGAAATTAAATTATAAAGTTAGAAAAGTTTTAAAACGGACTATTAAATAAAGTCGTTGAATGGCTTGGCGTTTTCCATAGAAGAGGATGGTCAAACAATACGGTATACATGAGGGAAAAGAATAATAGAAGAAAGCAATAATTATAAAGATAAAGGTAATTATATATATATATATATATATATATATATATATATATATATATATACATACACCTTGAAAATAACACCGAAATGAATTCATATACTGGTACTAAGCAAAGTCCTAGCCAGACCAGGATGACCACCATTCCAACCTACGCCTTTTGAAGTTAGTTTCAGGGTGATAGTGAGCATAGCCACTAAGCCCTAAGAAGAGAAATGGGTACCATTGACTAAATCTCACTTTATATAGTACATACGAATTCTTGCTATCTGGAACTGGAATATAGCATTTCGGCCAAAGTCCAAGCGCTGTGACCTATGAAGTCATTCAGCGCTGAAATGAAGATTGACAGTAAGTTTTGAAAGGTATAACAGGAAGAAAACCTCGCAGTTGCTCAGTGAAACACAAGAATAAAGGGTTACCCAATAAAAAAGAAAAAAAAATCAACTGATTGTGTGTGTGCTGTGTGTGTGTGTGTGTGTGATGAGAGAAGAGAAGAGAGAGAGAGAGAGGACGAGAGAGAGAGAGAGAGAGAGAGAGAGAGTTTATAGCGCTGCAAAGTTAAACAGCATCCATAAAGTTTAACATATGATCGCATTGAGATTTAAACAGCATATAATTCATGGATGACGTCTAACTACGTTTTTCGTAAAAGTGGTAAAAGAGGGCATCTCCGAAGATTATCATCATTGTCCACAATATGGAATCGTTCTGGTCGACCAAACTAAAATATACCCTACACCTCTGGAGCAATTTTCCACGATAAGCGTATCAAGCAATGATTAGCAATTTGTGAAGTGCTGAAATAGGGAAAACAGCAAAAAAATATTGACCCAGAAACACCAAATTATGCTTGATTTTACCCCTCGGGCAAATAAGAACTCGACGAAGCTTCTTCTTCGAATCTTTGGCCACGATCCCAAGTCCGCTACAGAGCAGACGAGTGAGACGACGCCTGAGCGAGACAACTAAAGGTATCTGGATGTAAAGTGTACAAGATCTGGTATATACAAACCACCTCAGCAAAAAACCAAGACTATGCCAATCTTGCACCGTGACCACACTCAACGCGCCTCTGATTACGTCATGGGCCCATGACATTTCATTCATCGGTTGTAATCAATATAGAGTCTCATGAGCGACGAGGCCACTTCGCTTTGACAAGTGCTGCCATCTCACGTCAGGAAAGGTTGTATCAAATACCGATCTATTTTCGTTTGCTTAAAAGCCTTACTTTATTTTATTAAGAGCTGTTCGAGTAAGTGATAAAAGATAATAATTCCATTTGATCTAATTTATTAAAGGACTTACAATAAAAATTACATCTCATTATTCCCCTGTAGTTTTGCGTCACTCAAATAAAAATAAAACTTGCATAATGTCAAAAAGTGTGGAATCCTGGATGCGTGCGAAGGTGGAAGATGCAACTTAAAAAAAAAATGGTAAAATAGGCGCTTGTTTTTCCGCATTACTTAGTGGTTCCCCTCGTCTCAAATAACAGTAATCAGTATTATGTAAGGTTCATCTATACTTTTAAATACTTTTCTTCATTGGCCTATTTTTTTTTTTTTTTTTTTAATTTCGCAATCTGTTATGGAACCTCCTAGTATGTTTACAACTAGTAGAAACTTACGGAGACATTTTCGGAGATCTTTACAGAAAATAAATTAACTGATCAATAAATAATAACGAAACTCTGCATTTATAAAACATAAACGTTTCAGAATGCCAGTAGTGATAAATACCTAATTAATATTTAAGTATAAATTTAGAAAGGGCGTACCTCCACGGTCGCTAAGTGATTGTATAATTTTTGCTTTCAATGCTCGTCTTGGCAATTATTTTGCCGAAGTAGGAACAAAATTCAACCGAAAATTGCTTTAGAAAAGCACCCTGGATCTGCATACGAATCCTCTTCTCACCCCCCTCGCCCACAAGCCTCCAAATCACACTTGAATCCACCCGTAACTTTGAATGCCTATACTGAAACTTATATATTCGTCAAGATATTTGTTTGGAAAATCGCCACGAAATGCCGTCTCAAAGGAGATATTATCCATGATAGGTAAATATTCAGGTCGAAAATCTTCGTGACCTGCAAATATTTATGGGAATATCTCCTAGATGGGCCATTACACAAGATAATTCCTCCAGATGTAAATTATACGTGGTCAGTTTCTTTTCATATTCCATTGTCCAGGTTTCGTGATGCTAATAATGATGGTGTGCCTTTACTCGTAATTGTATTCGTCGTGTATCTTCTATGACGAAAAAATATTCATATTTTATCTTCAGATGAAAGTTTTCATGATATGAATCGTATCGATGTTCCATTCGGAAAAAAATTATTTTAGTAATACGAATACAAAGAAATCTTAATATGCAATAATATTATTTTGAAATTCTAGCATTGCCTTTACTTATACTAATTAAATAAGTAGTACTGTTTTTGTAATATACAATGAGAAGACTTTGCATCGCTAAATCCAAAGGTTTCAGTTAATTTGAAAATGAATATTGAGATTTCCACAGAATATCAGTCATTAAAGTAACATTAAAGTGGATGTATCTTTGCACGCACGCAAAATTCTAAAAGCCAAGTGTCTGTATCCAATCGTTTTCGTATCTATATATCGTACGTTGATACAAATGAAATTCCAGGGGATTACTTAATCCGCAAAAGTCCATTTTTCATTGGCAAATTCCCTCACTTCATTTTATTGTGGTCTCCCTGTTGCCAAGACGCTTGCTGTCTTTGTTTCCCGCCGGGTTCAAGAAAATCATCTTGGCAACGGCTTCTGGGAAATCTAGGAATTCTTTTCACTTGCGGTAAACAGCAGCTGTTAACGGCATTAAAAATATATTTTTTTTTAACTCGAGAGATCTCTGGCTGTTTTTCCTTGGTGTGTTTGACTCTTTATCATTCTTGCGCCGTCATGTCATTTCAAAACTTTGGCACCGTTTCATGTGCTCGCTGGAGGGATAATTCGAGAAGCGTTCCCCTTCTTCTTACACCTGTTGAAGTAAATTAGTCCCGGGCAAAAAAACGAGCAGTAAAAATATTTGTGGTAAAGATATCATTCGAGATTCTAAAATGTGCTGAATGTCTTTCACAGCGTAAACATAGCAATGATCTATACATAAAAACGTCTCTCAGAATAAAACTGTAAATGATAAGGCTCACAAGTCACAAACCATAAACCAGACTGTCTTCAGAGAGAGAATTCAATTTAACCGGCCAGAAAACAACTGCATTGCGGGAGATATAAAGTTATTTGAAAAATTGATATCGCAAAAATAAACAAAGCAGGAAATTATTTTTTTTTTAAAGTAATTTTGGCAACCAAGGTTAAATAAATATATTTACAGACACCCTTCGTTTGCGTATGGTGGGTTGCGGATAACAGTCATCCAAGAAGTGAACACGGCACCAATCATTACTTCTATCATCGTAATTAAAAAAAAAAATTAATGAAATTCCCTCGGATGAGATAGATGTCGCTGTAATATAAAAGCCTAGGCCACTACTTCATTTGACATATTCATTTCTAAAATGAGTAAGAGTAAATACACATTCTTTTATAACTTTTCAACCCGCACAGGTTATTTGAACAATTAAGTAGCTAGTCAAATTAGCTAGTGAGATAAAATACCTAGCACTGGCCTTGGTAGGACTTCTGTATGCAGAGGCGTCAGCTTACATTTAGCATTGGAAATAGCTGACATATGCGGTGTTGTCACACCTGTGCAAGTAGGATGAAGAGAACACCGATGTAATTGGTGTGGATAGGAGATAGAGCCCTCATGTCCTGAGTTCTTTATATATTCTATCACTGTGCAAACAAGTGCTATTCTGGATGTTCTGGCTGAGGCCAACTACACAAGAAATCGGTGATATTGGTTAGTCAGTCTTATGGAACCCTGGGGGGGAATATAAGTAACTTCTCTGAGGACAAACAGTGGCTACACAATCAAAAAGATTTATGAGTTATAATATAAAATTGCATGTGCTACGTTATAGGCATACTGATGGATTTACATAAACATAATTAATGCAAATAAAAATATATGCATTAAAATAGTATGTTAAATAAACTTGAAGGCAGACTACAAATGCTAATGAGTAGCTGAGGGGAATGGGCAAGTTGATGATAGCTACCAAAATGCAGTATGTATTCTGTTATGTATGGTTGGGATTTGTTATTTGTCACTGGTACGAGCTGATCAAAGCCCATGGACTAAAGTTGCCCACTTTAACTTTGTCATTTGAGGGGCACAGTGTTTTTTTTTTTTCCCTTAAAGCAAATACAGTATTTGTTGTGACTGGCCTTCCAACCCAACTTACTTCTCACAATCATACCTAGACTATGTGGTAAGTGAGGCTCTTATCTTAATGGAACCTATGGAGTTGCTAACCAACAATTTCTTCAAACTTTTCCTCAGGAATGGAATATTTAGGATTTGTAATGACATATGAGGTAACTATATGCCATGGGTTTGTACACAAAACAAATTAAATCTTTTTTAAAAGTAAATATCCACTGAAACAAAGAATTCTAAATTTAATTTTATTCTGGGTAAATACAAAAGATTAAAAAGTGATTGTTAATATAAACAAGGTCATAAACAGCATATGTATTGTGATTTCTTACTACTAAATATACAAAATGGAGATTGTATACAGAAAAAATTACATAAAAACTCAGCACCAACACTTTACAATGCAGTATCAGATATAGAAGTTGTGGCTGTTCATAAGTAAAGTATAAATATATAACTCAGTTAAATGAAATCAGGCATTTGAATTTTAGTTATAACAACACCAAATTCAGTGACTCACAGATTATGACTGGTTAAAATAAAAAATAATTTTATATTCACAGTTATCTTAAATATAACATTAACATTGGCACCAACCGCTCATACACCTACTTGCATACAAAAATAATTTCCTGGTACAAAAACTTTTGTTATAGCTATATATAATCCATTTTTTCAACATAAACCAGTTATGCATTTCTGCAGGAATCAATATCACAATCAGAAATCAAAGAATGTAAAACCTACAATACTTCTGAACTGAATCAAATGTATGATTAGAGTACTCAGTATACCTGTTTAAACCTTTGTGGTAACAGTTGCCGACATACTTTGAAGGAGCCATCTTGTCTGCCCTACTTCCGCCACTGATTATGCGACTTGGGAGTATCCCTAAAATCACAGGAAAGAAATTGATATATACACCAAACTAAGGCATGCCTACTGGTTCTATAACTAAATGCTAATAAATAACTTGCAATAATAGCACAGTAATAAATATAAAAAGAATCACTGCATAGTTCTTGCATGGCTTAAGTATTTTGAACTATCAGAAGCAAAATTTTTTAATATTTTATAATATTTTACCAGAAGCTAAAAAAATTCTGGACTGAGCTAGTGTTTTTCTGATACTTTCATGAATAAAAGTTAATCTTAATTAAATAATGTTTAAAGACAAATACTTTATCAAATAAAGTAACTGTGTTTTCTTCTCTATGGGCACAATGCACTCAAGATGACATGACAAAAAGTGATCTGACATTACCCATGTATAATCTCAAATATTTTGTTTGAGGAATGACAGGTGTGGCAAAGAAGGCATCAACCTAGCCAAAGCCAAGAGACAATGGAAAAAGAAAAACGGACCGGGGAGGAAAAGAAGGAATTAGTCTGATACAATTATACTTTCCTCTTATTAATTCTAATTTGTTTTCATTAAATCTGAACAGTACTTTAAACCAAACATCTGGATTGTTATAAGTCAAGTAAGAATTAAAAAGGTAGTAGAGATACAGAATTCATGGTATTTAAAATAGTTCTCATACATTCCTTTTTTGTTTCTTCCTACACAACTGCCCAACTCACTTTGCCCCTTCCATTAAAAAAACTAAAGCCCTAAGGCAATGGAGGTCTCATTAATCTTTTAACAGAAGTCCTTAGCTACTGGGACCTATGAAGCCATTCAGTGCTGAAACGGAAATTGACAGTAAGGTGTAACAGGAGGAAAACCTCACAGTTTCACTATGAATCAATTTTTAGGAGAGGGTGGAAAGTATGATGGAAGAAAAAGAATATGAAAGGATGTACAGTAAAAGGAACGAAAAGGTTGCAGCTAGGGGCCGAAGGGATGCTGCAAAGAACCTTAAGTGATGCCTACATTGCACTGCATGAGGTGTACTGCCCCCAACAGGGGTTAATGGTAATAAAATGTATGTTTTAAACAAATTTATACCCAAAAACATTTGAATTTTAACATGCTAGGGCATCCACCTTTTAATATCTTTTATGAGACATTTCAATATTTGTATGCAATTATATAACTGTAACTAACTGCAATTTTTTGGTGAACAAACTACTCCATTATGCTTTTAAGAACTTGCAATTAACAGGTTTAGTTCTGAACAGCAATTGTGCAATACCTGAATATGAAACAGTATATCTAGTGTTATAAGCAACCCTTTAATGCACTTGAAATTTTTTTATTATTACAGTACAGTTGACAACCACTTATTCACGGCTCAGCATTCGCAGCTTCAGTTAGTTGTGGATTTTTCTGAGGAATATTTACTATCCACATTATTACCAGAAAAATTTGTCTATTTGTGGATTTGTTCATAGAGAAAATACTATTTTCATGACTATATGTTTTAAGCTGATAATTTAAGGTATATTTGCTGCTTGAACTATCAAAAGAGGGAGTTATAAGCATTTTCGAGGGGGCTCTTTGGTGTATGAACTATTAAAATAGGCAGTTATAAGTTTTTAGAGGGCGTTTCCGTATTCGTGGATGGGTGTGGTACACAAACCCTACGAATACCAGTGGACTGTATATACCTTCTTCAGATAAATATGTTATCTATCAGTCTATAACTACATAAGCAAGCACCATGATGGAGGAGCAATTAAAAAAATTTACTTTTTTGACCACACTTGAACATCATTGTCCTTGCTTTTACTTTTACTACCAAATCCCCACCCTTTCTGACTCTAAAAAGGTGACAGGGCTTATCAAAGCCCTTAAGCCACTACCATGTCCTAAATTTTGGTCTTTATATGTCCAGAGTATTTTTGTTGATTTTTTGGCCTTGTTCTTACTTTCGTGCTGACTTTTTATGTTAAGTGTTAATTAAATTTCTTTTTCTGTCTTGATATCTATTATTTCTCTTTGATCCTTATATTTCTATTGTCGAGTTTTATGCTGATTTTCTATATCTTGCATCATTAACATTACTGTACAATCTTATGGCAATTGCATGAAATTTTATGAATAAATATATGTATAAATCTATAAAGTGTCATACCTAATCTGCAGGGGAGTACGGGAAAGAATGGAGCGCCTTCTTTTCGCATTTCCAGTGTGAAGATCACCCAGTATACCACCACTCATCACATTCTTTGATTGGAAGTTGTCATACATATTTTCCTCTGACACATTGATGAAAGTACTCCAGTAATCAGTTGAAATTTCAAGTAACTTCTCCATCACCTGTAAGAGAGCCATGACATAAAACCTACGTGCCACTGCTGGAAAAAGGAAGCAAATACAGTAGAGATATCTCGAAATCATTTTGATCAGCAGATACATACTAGTATTACTGATGCCGTACAGCCAGTTAGGACAAATGACCCTAAGCACTGTCTAGCTCCTTAAAATGAAAGATAGACAGTCAAATGTCATTTTTTTTTTTTTACTGCCAGCAGACCAAGACTGGTTTCAATCAAAGGGTATAATAGTACTGTACAGGCATCATGTAACATGACCTCATGCACAATGCAATATAAGCTTAGTAAGTCAATTGTTTTTGAGGGATACATTCATAAATAATACAACATTTAAGAAGTTTCCAGAGTTGAATGATTTGGCTCTATAGTGGGTCTTAAAATTTAAGGTTATATACATAGGGTTTCTTAAGGGTCAAAACAATTTATCATTTGGATACTTACCTACTGTTAAAGATAACTTAAATCTCCTTAGCTATTGGACCAGAGTTATAACTATCTTTAACAGAGTTTAAGATTTATCCCAAATACGACTACTTAAGCAAGTGGGGTATGAATGTTTGGGGCTCACTATGTTAATTTTCAAAATAACATTTGTTGTTATTCTTCATTTACAGGGATGTATATATCTGATTGGTATGTCATTTACAAACAAGTCAACAGATGGTGGAGGGTCCCTGGTATTAATTAACTCTTGGGGAAAAGGGTACTTCATCCACCAACCAGGCCAAGAGCACAAGACATCATTTACTCTGAATCTGAAGAAAAGGAACATAATGACTACTTTCATACGTAATGAAACTCTTAACAGATGGCCAATGCATCAAACATAATGAATCAAAGCCCAACATGTGCAGTGAAAGTCACATGATATGTCACTGAGGCATGGGATTCTTTCAAAACTAATTGTTTTTGCTTCTACTTTGATAGACCAGAAAAATTTGGATGAAAAGGAGCTCATGCAAACAAATCTACCACACACAAAAATGAAGCATAAAATTACATCCAAAATATGAAAATGCAAAATCACTAAACAGAACATCCACCAGGGACCAGTGGCCAAAAAATAGGGTCAACTTCATGAAAGCAGCCACACAGTTACTTCAGGAATATGTACTAAGACAAGTAGCAACAGCTAGAAGAGAAGAGAAGAGCACACCAGGACAGGCTGCTGCAAAGCTCATCAAAGTAATGCTAGAGTCAAAGCAGCTTTAAATACACTTTCAAAAATACCAACAGTTAAGCATAAAATCATGCTAGTACCACTGAATTTTGTTGAAGTCCAACCTTAACTGTATATCAAATCATTTCTAGTGAAAGTACTGTAAATTCACATACAGTATTTGCCCTCAAGCAAAGATTGAAAACTGAAGGAGCAATAGTGTTAAAAGGCTGACAATGTGAGTAACAAGATTTTAATTGTAAACATAGTTAAAATGTTCACTAATGAATGCATTTTTAGCAACAAAAATATGACCCTTAAGCAAAGACAAAGTAACAAATTTCTTACCAACTGCTGAGGATGTGTTTCTTTAACCATAATAGCTGGTGGGGGTTCTGGAACAGAATACCCTACAATGGTAGGTCCAAACATCTTAGCTAGGTTTGAGGTTGGCATTTTGCACTCGGTACACTCAGCAACTCTGAAATAGCCAAAGAAAAATTGGAACATATTGTATTGCCCTTAGTAAATCATGTTCATCATGTGTGACAGAGATTAACTACAAGTACTTGAATATACAATATAAGCACCTTAACATACTGTTATGTATACTGATTCAGAATTTCAAAAAATTTTCTATGAATTCATGTTTTATCTAGCTTATGCTCATTTTCCCGTAAGGCACATTTAGCAGAATTCTCGTTACTTCACAGGCTAATATATTCATGAGAAGTTTTCTTTGGTGGTGAGCAAACCTTGACATTGGTGGACCACCCCTTATGTCCCTCTATCCATATTTCAACTTTCATTTCCAGCCATCATCCCATACATTGGTATCCAAAAGAATATACAAGTTCCTCAACTAAAATTAACATTCATAGCTTGAAGTGCACTATAAATATATTTTCTTAGGCATAAATAATAATGCAAAAAGCTCTGCAGCAAAAATACACACCACAACACCACATTTAACTTTTGGGAAAAATATTCCAAAAATATGGTGACACTAGGTTTGGAATCCTCATGAGAAGTTTTCATTATTAGAAGAAAGTTTAAAAATATATAATTTATTTCTTTTTTAAATACAAATTATAACCAATTTGAGAACCTACACCTGCAAAATCAACTACAAACAATAAATACAGTTGACCCCCGCCTATTTGCGGTTCAGCATTTGCAGATTTTTCTGTGGAACATATATCCACATATAATTGCAGAAAATTCGCCTATTCACAGATTTTTTCACTGAATTTTCATGAATAAATGTTTCAGGACAATAGTTTAAGGTATATTTGGTGTTTGAACTATTAGAACAGGTAGTTATAAGCATCTTAAAGGAGGTCTTTGGTGTTTGACCTATTAAAACAGGCAGTTATAAGCATTTTTTAGAGGGTTTTGATTCTTGGGATGACTGTAGCTAAATAAAATATTTCTAAGGCTTTACACATGAGATGAATACATTAAATTTATTAATGGCTACATTCCTTAAGATCAATAGATTCAAATCCTAATTTCAAGATCAGCTGACGAGTCTCATATCTGGAACAAGATGCCAAGTCTAGAAAAAAGTTCTAGAAGAATTTCCCTGCTTACTATTATCCTCTCAAAAGATTTGCAAATTCCTTTTGCCATTTGACCTCGCAGTGAAATTATAAATCAATTGATAGGAGATGGTGGAAAGTAAGATGAAGAATATGAACAGAGGTACAGTATCTGGAATTGCACTCTTCCTACTTCTAGTATGACAATATGCATTTTCAAGCAAATCCAGAATATTTTGATATATCACTATACAGTTGGAAGCTGGGTGCCAGCAAGTCAACTGTAAACTTGGCCTTAACTCTGACAATAACAAATTCCTTAAAAATTCAATCAGTTGGTCCTAAAGCAACCAACAGATGCAAGAAAAAAATTACAGTATATATAAAATGAAAACTGATCATGCATGCACTTAAATCTAAAATGAGTGCACAGGAATTACTGCCAATTCATGCATAGGACACAAAAATCTAAGTTCTAAATCTATGTTTACAAATTACACAAAATACATCAAGTTCAATAATTTCTTAGCTATGCAATGCTCCACTTAAAAACATTTGTATTCTATGCAATGCTTCACTTAAAAAGATTTGTTTTAATGTAAAAATGATATTGTTAAACTACAATAAAGTTTTGTACATACTTACCTGGCAGATATATACTTAGCTATAGTCTCCGACGTTCCCGACAGAATTTCAAATCTCGCGGCACACGCGACAGGTAGGTCAGGTGGTCTACCTTACCCGCCGCTGGGTGGCGGATGTACGAACCACTCCCGTAAGCTTGTCAGATTTTTCTCTTCCACCTGTCTCCTGAGGGGAGGCTGGGTGGGCCATTTAATCGTATATATCTGCCAGGTAAGTATGTACAAAACTTTATTGTAGTTTAACAATATCATTTTTGTACATGAACTTCCCTGACAGATATATACTTAGCTGATTGGCACCCTTGGTGGAGGGTAAGAGACAGCTCAATAATACAGGTAAGACGGGAAACAACTAATGTTGTAGGATATAAAAAACCTTGGTTCTCACCTTTTCAGGATGAAGACTTCATAGATACTATCTCTGAGTCTGCATTGCCTGGAGAGCTACAGCTAGGACGTGACCTGATGCTGAAAGACTTCTCGGATCTACCACTGGGAATATGTGATCCCCTATTGTGGTAGAATCCAAGTCGAATGCTGTTAGAGGGACCTTGTCCGCTTACCTAACAGATCCTTACCACTACCTCTGCAAGGAGCCAAAAACCCACCAGACCACCTAACCAAAATACAAAGGGTTAATATTACGACAAAAAGAGGTGCCTCCTGCAACCTCTTTCAGACAACCAAAAAACAACAATATAAAATATAGGGTAACATATAAAAAATTTACACAGGATAAGTTTCAGCTCCCTGCCCCAGCACCGAATCCGCCGATACGAAAGGACCCAAGGCGAAGCATTTATCATATGTGATTTTTACATCACGTAGGTAGTGGTTTGCGAAAACCGATTGGCATCTCCAAAAAGTCGCCTCCATCAAGTTCCGCACAGACATATTTTTTCTGAATGCAAGCGAAGTTGCGATGGCTCTCACCTCGTGAGCTTTCACTTTCAGTAGTCTAAAATGGTCTTCCTTACAGGCAACATGTGCCTCTGTAATAAGGCTTCTCAGAAAAAAGGAAAGAGCATTCTTCGACATGGGCCGAGTGGGGTCCTTTACGGAGCACCAAAGTACATCTTGATTAGCCTTAAGTTGTTCCTTCCTCTTAAAAGGAATACTTCATAATTCTCATAGGGCAAAGAGTTCTTTCAGGCTCTTCCCCTACTAGAAAAGATAAACTACGAACTTCAAAGCTCCTGGGCCAAGGGCGTGATGGTTTTCATTCTTTGCAAGGAAACTTGGAAGAAACGAACACACCATAGAATCTTCCTTAAACCCTACATTGCCCTCAATAGCTTGGAGCTCACTCACTCTTTTAGCTGTAGCTAGGGCCAAAAGGAAGATAGCCTTCTTCGTCAAGTCCTTGAAAGAGGCTAAGCAGGAGGTTCGAATCTAGACGATCCAAGGAATTGTAGGACTACGTCTAGATTCCAGTTCGGTACTACATGAGGACGCTTAATGGTTTCAAATGATCTAATAAGATCATGCAGGTCCTTATCATCGGATATATTTAAGCCTCTATGCCGAAATACCGCCGCCAACATACTGCGGTATCCCTTAATAGTTGACACAACCAGATGACATTCTTCTTGAGGAAAATAAGGAAATCCGCAATTTGGGTCACAGAGGTACTGGAAGAGGAAATGTTCTTCCTCTTGCACCAACGTCTGAAGACATCCCACTTTGACTGGTATACACGCAAGGTGGAAGTCTCCTCGCTCTTGCGATTGCTTTAGCAGCTGCTGCTGAAAAGCCTTTCGCTCTGACCAAACTTTGGACAGTCTGAAACCAGTCAGACTGAGAGCGAGGAGATTTTTGTGGTACCTGTCGAAGTGGGGTTGTCTGAGTAGATCGCTCCTTAGCGGGGAGCGATCTTGGGAGGTCCACCAACCATTCCAGTACCTCTGTGAAACCATTCTTGGGCCGGCCAAAAGGGAGCGATTAAGGTCATTCTCGTTGAATCGGACTCTACGAACTTCTTGATAGTTAGCCCCAGGATCTTGAAGGGGGGAAACGCGTAGACATCGAGTCCGTTCCAGTCTAGAAGAAGAGCATCTATTGCTACTGCCTCTGGATCCGATATCGGAGAGCAGTAAGGATCCAGCCTCTTGTTCTTTGACGTGGCAAAGAGGTCTATGTGTGGCCTGCCCCATAACTTCCACAGGCTCTGGCATACATCCAGATGAAGGGTCCACTCTGTGGGAAGGACCTGATCTTTCCTGCTGAGGAGATCTGCTCTTACATTCCTTTCTCCCTGCACGAACCTGGTGAGAAGCTTGATTCCTCTTTCTTCTGCCCACAGAAGAAGGTCTCTTGTGCTGTGTCGTATAGGGAGAAGGAATGCGTCCCCCCCTGTTTTCCTGATGTATGCCAGAGCTGTAGTGTTGTCCGCGTTGACCTGCACTACCGATCTTCTGACTTTGGGCTCGAAAGCCTTCAGAGCCAACCACACAGCCATCAACTCCTTTCTGTTGATGTGCCAGGCTACCTGGTCCCCCACCCAGGTACCTGACACTTCGTTGGTTCCCAGAGTTGCACCCCACCCCATGTCCGACGCGTCGGAGAACAACACTAGGTTGGGGGTCTGTGATTGAAGAGACAGTCCCTTCGCAAAGAGGTTGGGATCTGTCCACCATAAGAGATGTTTCTTGATGTCCTGGGATAACGACAGAGAACGTCAAATCCTGAGAACGACGACTCCAATTCCGATGAAGAAAGAATTGGAGCGGTCTCAGGTGCAACCTTCCTAGGGAAACGAATTGCTCCAGAGAGGAGAGTGTCCCCAGCAGACTCATCCAACTCCCTCACTGTGCAACTTTAATTCTTTCCCTAAGAGGTTGTTACTCTCTCGAACCTCCGGGTGGGCATCCTTTCCTGCGAGGAAAAGCCCGAAAAACTCAGAGAGTTCATCTGTATCCCGAGATACACACACTCTTGCTCGGGAATTAGTGATGACTTCTTGAAATTGACGAGAAGTCCCAAAGCCTTCGTCAACTTCTAAGGTTACTTGTAAGTCCTTCAAACAACGATCTTCTGAATTGGCCCTTATTAGCCAATCGTCGAGGTACATGGATATCCTCACCCCTTTCAAATGAAGCCATTGAGCCACATTCCTCAAAATCCCCGTGAACACTTGAGGGGCCGTCGAGAGGCCGAAACACAGAGCCCTGAACTGAAAAATTTTCCCCCCCATCATGAATCTGAGAAATTTCCTCGAGGAAGGATGGATCAGTACGTGGAAGTAAGCGTCCTGTAAATCCAAGGAAACCATCCAGTCTCCTGGACGAAGTGCTGCCAGCACTGATGAAGGCGTTTCCATCGTGAAACTTTCTTCGTTTTCTTACGAAAGAAGTTCAGGGCGCTTACATCCAACACCGGTCTCCATCCCCCTGAGGACTTCGGAACTAGGAAAAGGCGGTTGTAGAAGCCCGATGAATGATGGTCTGTCACTAGTTCGATAGCCCCCTTCTCCAGCATCTGATCTACTGCTAGATGGAGAGCTTGATTCATGATGGGGTCTCTGTACCTGGCCGTCAGTTTCCCTTGGGATGGTCGTCAAGGGAGGTCTTTCGACGAAAGGGATGAGGTAACCTCTCCTCAAAATAGAAAGGGTCCAAGGATCCGCCCCTTTTTGGGCCCAGACTTCTGCAAACTCTAAGAGTCTGGCGCCCACCGTTGTTTGAAGGACTTGCAAAAGTTTTTATTTGGGGGCTCTTTAACAGACTTGGCGAAAGTCTTACCCCTTCTTGAAGGTCTACGACCTCTAAACGTAGAGGTTCTTGATGACGATGCCCCTCGAAAGGGTTCTCAGAACACTTGCCTTTTCCTTCTTAGCCTTGGTAGGGAAGGAAGGGCGAGGTTTTCTTGCCGACTGTGCCAAAAGGTCCTGGGTGGCTTTGGCTGAAAGTGACCTCGAAATGTCCTGCACTCGATGTTTCGGGAACAACTGAGTAGACAGAGGAGCAAACAGCAAAGAAGACCTCTGAGCATGGGGAGACCGACCTTCTTAAAGAAGGAAAAAACAATAAATCCGGACCTCTTCTTCACGATCCCGGCCCCATAAAGGGAGGCGATTTCACTCGCTCCGTCTCTTACTGACTTGTCCATACAACCAAAACACACATAAGATCATCTGGTGAAATTGACTCTGGCACTTCAATTTTCTTGGCTAGGACTCCCAACGACCAATCAAGGAAGTTAAATACTTCTAGCACTCTAAACATACCTTTGAGCAAATGATCCAATTCATTCATTGCCCAAGTCGTCTTAGCAGAGTTAAGGGCAGTTCTCCTTGTCGAATCTACCAGCGCCGAAAAATCCGAATCAGCCGAAGACGGTAGACCCAATCCTAAGGGCTCTCCTGTTTCGTACCAGAAACCAGCGCGTCCTGATAACTTCGAAGGAGGAAAGCGAACATCGTTTTCCCCGCTTCTTCTTTGGAAGCCATCCAGGAACCAAAACTCCTCAGTGCCTTCTTCATAGAAAGAGTTGGCTTCATCCTCACACAAGAAGAACTCTTCGTTGTCTTCGCCGTTGAAAAAAGTGAGTGAGGAGAAGGAGGAGCCGTAGGCGTAAAGGGATCCCGAAAAAACTTGTAAAGTAGCTCTGTAAGCTTCTTGTAAGAAGAGACAGCAGCAGAAGTGTTCGGTTTCCTCATCCGAACCTTCTAGGACGTCTTGTCGAGGCGAGCGCGGAGATCCTTAGGTGACGAAGGGATCCTAGCAGGAGTTGAGCGAGAGGTTGGAGAACGCCCTCTCTTAGAAGAGTTCACATCCACTGGAGAACGATGAGAAGATCTGGGAAGTCTACGATGAGACTCCCTCTTCGAGGTATACGGAATCTCAGCCGAGGAAGGGAGGTTAGGGCTCCTACTCCGAGAATCCTCGGAAACATCCGCAGGGCGCTTACGAGGAGGCGAGCGCCTACTATACTCTATGCACCTATCCTGAGGCGAGCGGCTGCCAGGAGAAGAGCGCCTATCGAGAGCAGAGCGCTTGCGCGGGGGGGGGGGCTCTCCATACCTGTCCAGTTGCGTACGATCAACGGAAAGTTTTCGACATGGAAGGCGAAATGCGACTACTAGGAGAAGGCCTGCTTGCTAGACTCTTGACGTCTAACAAGAGGGTAACATTCAGGAGAAGGGCGCTTCAAAACTAACGAGCGCCTACTTGGAGAAGGGCGCTTCCGGGATTCCTGGTGCCTACCAAGAGACAAACGGTCAGGAGAAGTGCGCCTAGAAGCGGGAGAGCGTCCTACACGGAGAAGGGCGCTTGAAAAGACTCTTGTTGTCTGCCCTTAGGAGAATAATCAGGAGTATGACGGCCTTAAAAGAGACGAGCGCCTACTAGGAGAGCTATGTGCAGTAGGCTCTTGGCGCCTACCTTGCGGGAGCGGCTAACAGTAGGCCGTCTATCATGCACACGACTCCTACCAGACTCTAGATGCCTGTCAGGAGAGAAGTCACGATCCGATACTCGAGGAGAGTGACATCTGGAAGA
This sequence comes from Macrobrachium nipponense, assembly GCF_015104395.2. NCBI lineage: Eukaryota > Metazoa > Arthropoda > Malacostraca > Decapoda > Palaemonidae > Macrobrachium > Macrobrachium nipponense. The sequence continues at coordinate 69,386,245 of NC_087212.1, read as the reverse complement.
AGAACGCCTACTTGTATAAGGGCGCCTTCTATAATCTTGAGGCTGCTGAGGAGAAGTCTCACGCGAGGGAGTTGAAGAAATCGCGTGATGAGCAGGTGCAGTGCGCTTACCGGAAGCGGGAATCCAATCTGGAGAAAAAACTTCTTTCTCCATAGAGCGTCCTACCGATGTTTGGCGCCTTGAAATTGAAAGAGAGCCAGGCGAGCGAGGGCGCTCACTTGCGAGCGAGGGCGCTCCCCGGCGAGCGAGGGCGCTCCCGCGAGCCCCCACCTTCATACGAAACCGGTCCACATATGAAGGAGAACGATCCTCTGAAGAGCGGCGCCTAGATCTCTTGATCGGAAGAGAAACGTCCTTCTTCCTACGTGATCTAACTGCTAGAGAGTCTGCTAGCGCCGTGATCTGAGCTTGAAGTCCCGCGAGTACTCTCGTAGGAGAATCTTCTAGTTCTTCCTCGGAAGCAGGCGCCGAGCGCGGAGCGCGAGAAGAAGAACGATCACAGGATTTCTTGGGTTTCTTCGCCTCCACCGACGATTCTTCCGGAAAACCTCCGGACTAGAAGCCAAAGGACTGCAGGGAGTCTTCCAAGCCCTCTTCAACGGGCGCGACGCATCCGGGGAGGGGAGTTCCAACCTCTCTTCGGAGAGGGAGACGACGAAGAGGAGAAGCATTGGCGTAGGAGCTCCTTCTTGTAGCGATCCGAGGCAGCCTGGGAGCGTACTTCAGGATGGCCGAGGGACGCCTGACCGGTGGGGGCTCTCCCTAGCCCTCCTGCGGCTTTCGACTTTCCTACTCCACTGGAACTGGGAGTCTGGAAGAGGTCTAGGCCTAGAGGCACTAAGGAGCCGGTCAGACGCACCCTCCACACACTGGGGACACTGCACTGATCACTAACACTCTCCTTACCTTCCAACTGACGAATCTTCTGATCCACAGAACGATTCTTGGCTTTCAGAGCTGCCGCCTCCGAAGGCGAATCTTCGGCTTCGGTGCGGGGAGCCGGGGCTGCAACTTGGGAAGAAGGTTCTAATTCTACGTTAGTACTATTAGGATCCACATCCAACTCACTCATTCTAGATCTGCTAGAACTTCTAGAGGAAGCCTTACGCACTCTATCACGTTCCAACTTCCTAACATAAGAAGAGAGAGCCTTATATTCTTCTTCATTCAATCCCTTACATTCACTACAAGGGTTAGCAAAAGCACATTCATTCCCCCTGCATTTCATGCAAACAAACCGTGTGGGGGTCTACCGAAGCTTTCGGCAACCTCACCTTACATCCTTCATTCACGCAAACCCTAAACAAAACCGAAGTTTTAACTACCGATTCTAGATCAGACATCGTTAAAGAAAATCAAACTCAAAATCAAACCGGTCCACAATCAGCGTATGCCAAGCCAAACAAAGCGAATACGTCACCAAAAGAAGTCCAAATTAACTCCAGGCAAGCGAGAATCGAAAAACTATCGAGAGGAACCGACAACAGTTGTTATCGTTCCCGCGACAGAGAAAAATCTGACAAGCTTATGGGAGTGGTTCGTAAATCCGCCACCAGCGGCGGTAGGTAGACCACCTGACCTACCTGTCGCGTGTGCCGCGAGATTTGAAATTCTGTCGGGAACGTCGGAGACTATAGCTAAGTATATATCTGTCAGGGAAGTTCATGTACAAAAATAACTAACCTCTGAAGATGAATAACAATCCATGCTAAAGTATCTCGGTTAGGCTGAGGCAATTCCGATATAGCCTGGTACATAGCTGCTGATGCATCTTCGTCTGCTCTTTCAGAAGCGGAAACAAAATCATTCCAAAGGAGATGGGTAATAAGTGGCTCTTTTAAGGATCTCAAGAAGACTTTCAGACAACCACAAACTGCATGTATATCAAACTGTGAAAGGTTAGGTAGTCCTTTACCTCGTAGGAATCGCTCCTGAAAGGCAAACAAACTATGAGGTACTTCTAAATTAGGTTAAACATATATAATTAATGACTAGCCTCATGATAAATTATCATGACAGTACATATCACTGTATAAGAGTAATGCTCATGCTTCTTTCTTTCTTCTCTTTCAATTCTCGAGTCTAAATACTACGCTTACATAATAGGCATATGTAATAATAATCATGGACATGAAGTATAATGAAACAGAATTATTTGAAAACATCAATTTCCAGACATCAATATTTTTCACATTTTCCATTACCTTCTGTTACTTCTTTTGAATGAACACCACATTCTTTGGACGATTGAATTTCAGATCAATTTCTTACTAAAGTAATTTCTTCTACACTGTGTATATTATAAAAACAGTCATACATTCCATCTCCACAGATTCTACTTTTTCTTTCATTTAAATTTACATACACACTACACTTCCATATAGAAGCTCTGGTTTAAAATCTCCCCATTAATTCCATGGGTAATTGAAGTCTTTTCCAAAGACATCAGTGACTCGAATTTTAAGGATAAGGAGTTTGATGTTGACCCTAACCTCTTTCTCCAATATGTTTTAAGAGCAATCAAATTCATTTTAAAGATCATGCTGGGTTCAGTAATGAGGTCAATCCTGACAGAATAGGGAGAGCAAAAGAAAATTGGAAAAACATGACATCACTAGCTAAACTAATTTGAACTTTGACAGTCAAGTACAACAATTTCTTTCTGATGTCTTCTATTTATGGCATGCAACTAATAGTCTGGGAGGAAAGAGGAAAATTGTTGGATAAGACAAGACTACAAAATGCTAAAATTCAAGTCTGAAACGTAAAGGGATGATCATATTACAAATTTGGAAATCACTAAAAGAGGCTGGAAAAGAAACCAAGATCTCAATGACGGGAATGAAATGGCTTCAACATTTCACGACCAGACATGAATTCAAGTACAAAATGCACAAAGCAAACTTTAATGGAAATTTTCCCTCATATATTGAAAGTCTTGCATAAATATGATGATAATGAGTGTTTCTGTTCTTGTATCAACACCCTTCAAAGGTGTAGTTTTAATCATATTAAAGAAAATAATTCCTTGACTACAAGGTAAGATGGGAAAAGGAAGTATGTCTCACAAAAAGTGAACCTTCACAGTAAAATCCAAACAATCAAATTAAAAATTTCTTTAAAAATAACCACTAAATATTCAGAATTGCAATTCCATGTTAAAAGAATTTGCTATGGTGCTCTCTAACTTTGTAAATGCAGCCTGTAGTCATTTATTCTTTATTTGCTTCCATATCTACATAGCAGAATCATTCGCTAATAACTTACTGTACTAATTAACACAGGATATGTCAAAGCATACCTTAAGCTCTTTCACTTCTTTCTCTGACCCTGAAACACGGTAAATCCCAACTTCGTTCAGTCCACGGTTCTCGACTTCATTACAGCAATGAACGACAAGAGCAGGAACCATAGGGGGAATTAGAGGAGCAAAATCAGCAATAGTACCCTGAAAATGAAAATGCTGGATACAAAACAAATTTATATATAATTAAGATTATACCCACTTACTGGAAAAAGCTACAATGAAAAATTTAGTATTAACAGTTTTCAATGGAAATTATGTCCAACACCAAACACACTCACATGGCAGACTTGGTCACAACTGGAATAAAGTATGATTCAGCTTAAGACTCATTCTTTAATGCTTTCAACCTAACTAACCAATGATTTTGGACAAAACTACTCAAAATTATACAATTGAATTTTTGGTCTAAGTCACATACTGCATTAGGCAGCCTGTTACTGGTATGATTTCACATTAGCCTAGGAAAGCAATTTTATGAGCGTATAATAATGCAAAGGATGGGAAGCTTTCAAAGTAACGGCTATTGCATTTGACCTAAAATTTTATTCACTTAATTTATTTTCAAGATCTTAAGAGATGTCACATATTTGTCATTTTTTCTTAACGGGAGGCAAAACAGTGGCAGTTAATGATGGGTGACTTATTTCACCTAATGCACAGATATCTCTCAGGGTTGTGGAACATGCATGCATGCTCAAAACATTATATCAGCATAATTTTTTAATGCATTTTTATTCAAAACTTTACAATCAAAGGTTTCACATTTTGTGTTGAGCCTTTGACAAAAGGTTTAAATGAAAATCTTGTGTTCAAAAAGTTATCTGAGTATGTATAATATTTGGAGCACAGAACTTGCTTCACAACCCTAAAGTTATCCAGGCATAAGGTGAAATAACTCCCATTCTGCAAGTAATTCCATAAGTCTAACTACATCTGGTTTATATATACTTTCAGAAAGTCACAAATATTATTAACAGGATTCTGCCAATAAAACTACTCTACCCAAATTGTCTGAAAATCAGTTAAGTGAATAAAGTTCTCATCTCATACACAATAGCCTTTACTTGGAAAGTTTGCCATCCATCACATTAATATAGGTTCTTGAAATAACTTTCCTATGCTACTGTGATATCACATTTCTAGTAACAGGCTGCTTAATATATTATGGACAAGAAGAGTCAAGTTTGTCTTCTTTAGTCCCCAGTTCTTAAACTGCAATTGTCCAGTACTTCCTGAGCACACAATAATGTGGACTTCTGTATTTCTAAGTAATGTTATGTCTTCTCTAGAGTCCCTAGTTCCTCATCTTTATAACCATGAGGCTCTTACTGGACACAAGAAGATATGGACCAATTCATTCAACTTCTACAACTCCAAAGAGAAGGAACAGACATGCAAATCACCATAAAACTTTTCCTAGTTACCTGGTGGCCTTTAGCATTTGGTGTAGTAGCAACAGGAATGCAAGGAAGAGGAACAGATTCACGGCAATCTGGATGACATGTTGCTCGACAATCACGACACTTTAAGGCAATCTTACCAAATTTCATGCTGCCAATAAAAAGGAAAATAATTTATCTAACTATTTTAGTAATACATAATGTCTAATGAAATTAACTTAATGATAAGTACTTAATACAAAAAGTCAAACTACTTGTATGTTGCATAGATATAAACCTCTTTTTACACTGGGCCCTGGTGATATCATCTGCTATGCACTTTTTTGTAATGACATTAATAAGCAATTAATACATTTTAAATGCAATCAAAGACTTATCAATCTATTCAAGGAGACAGAAAAAATCAAATAAGTAAATACTACAAGATGGCATGTGTCCCACCACTCTAATTTATTCTTGAACTGGCCATTATTGCTGCTATTCAAAACTTGGCACAGAGGCTAATTATTGGCACCAAGTAGTTAAACTCTTAATAAGAACTGGTGAAGCTTTCATTTAAAACAAAATTACTCTACATTTGAAAATAACAAAACTACATTTACTTTTGGTACTTTTATTTGGTATTGGAAGGGAGATTAAAAGCTTGGCTTCTGATGTTAAAAAATTATATTTTAAGAAAGGAAACTGGCTTAGCTGTCATAAGCCAGTCATTGCTCTAGCTTAAAAAAATAATGGGCAATACCATATATATTCTTTTCTTTATTGGGGAGAGAGTAATGGATTGCTCATCAGTTGTTAAAAGTTTGGCCACAGATGGCACATCAACTTATGGAAATTTGTACAGCCTTCAATAAAAACAATGTTTATCCCCATAGAATTAAATATAAAAGTATGTAGGTTTTTTGGAGAGAGAGAGAGAGAGAGAGAGAGAGAGAGAGAGAGAGAGCAGAAGAGATGACGAGAGAGAGAGAGAGAGAGAGAGAGACGAGAGGAGCAGGAGACAGAGGAGAGAAGAGAGAGAGAAGAAGAGTGAGAGAGGAGAGAGAGACCCAAAAAATGCTGGGCCCCTTATGCTGTGGGGAAACCTGGCCCTACTTTCACTAAATGGAATAGGACCCTAGCTTTACAAGTTACAATTTTATAACTTTGCAAAGTTGCATGCACAATGAAGTTTTTTTTTTTTTTTTTTGTATGGTGTCGAAGTTGCTCTGGGTTCAAAGGCTTTCACCTAGCTCAAGACTTTTGCGGGTGGTTTAGCATTATGTAGATCCTTTTAACCATATACAGTCAGCATGTTTCTTTTGTAGTTTGCAATGTAAATTACACAGATACGGAAAGTTTACACATAGATTTCGGTTAAACTTTTTTAACATGCTGCAATTTTACTTTTGTTATTCGATAATGTTCCCAAGTCAGTCATTTGAGTAGAGTGAAAATAAGTATATGTACTGATATACAACACATAAATTACTATAGCCCATTGACTTGTCTACCGTAATCTGCCAATAGGAGAATGGATCGTTGTGACTGGGTTACATACTTTACGTATACTTTACACACTTCATACAGAGGTCATATAAAGTGATTCTGATTACTGTTTAGCAAAGGATGAACTTCCTCTGGGATTCAGAGAGGGTTTTAAAAACTTAACCTTCAGCCTCTTGGACACATCGTAAATTTCCAAGACCTATCTTGGGATAACATTAGCATTTTTAACACCGTAAAATATGGGATGCATTGAAAGACACAAAACAAGTAAAATGAAAATAAACTAATCAAAAGCATGGTCCAGTCACTGCACACTCACTGCCACAGAACCAACATTAGTAAATCATCTGCGATACCAAACTGTGTGTATATGTAACCTATATTAGTGCATGCACATGTAATGTACCCCAAAACGTAAAGCAAAATCAAAATTGCTTACAAATAAGAAAATGCAAAGGATGTAATACAGACAGAATCTCTAAACAGTACTTCTTATGCTTAGGAACTTACCGTTTTCCACATGGCTGGCATATTTCTGCTTTGTATACAGTTTTATTTTGGAAGGCATGGGGTCTTGCATTCAGTTTACTAGCAGAAAAGTTGCGCATTATAGGTGTGTGAGGAGTGTGAGATGGGGTGACACAGCCTTGATTGTTACCCTAAAAAGATAATGAAACTAATTACCCATGTATACAATTAGGTTCTGGCAATATATTTAATTTACATATATGTTTTGCTCCAGACAGAAAGTGGATGCACCCAATTCTCCAGTTTACACAAAACAATGAAAGTCTTGCTTTTACTTTTACCCACACTTTCCATTCTGCACTAAGAAAATAACATTGGTGAGAATTTGTTTCTTGATTTTTCTGATCTTGTCTCTTCTCTTGTCCAAAAACTCTACAAATATTCTTTGCTTATATTTTCAATTTTGCATGATGTATGGTTTGTCTGATATTCAGCATGAAACAAAGACTACTGAATAGTTTTAAAGGCCACAAAATTTAGGCTGATGGGTTATAAGGTTAGTCATCTGCTACATAACTATTTTATTTATCAAACTCTTAGATTAATTTTGATCTATAAATTATCATGATGGAACTCCAATCATTTGTTAACCCAGGCTGACTTTGCAATTCTTAATTTGTTCTTAAACTTGATCATAAGTTGGGGTCTGCCTGTATTTGTTAAAATAATTTAATTCACACAGACATTCCTCACAAAATGCTTTACAATAGAAAAATTCATACAATCCATAACACAAAATCATATGACTCGTGGAAATTTATGTCATCTAAAAGTTTAGGTACACGAAGGGAAAAATCATGAGCTAATTTATTTAGCTCTCCCTAGGTTGATACAACTTACTTGGGGTGTCATTCGAGAGTGTAGTAAGCGAGGTGAATAAGCAGACTGCTGATTGTGGGGGATGTGTGGAGTGGATGGCAAAGGTGGGCGTCCGGAGACAACCGAGTTCCTGTTCTCATCTTAAAAAAAAAAAAATCAACATTAGTTTTAAAATAGTTTGACGTAATAAAGTTGAGAAATTTATTTAATATGTAATAAATTTTACTTTTTGTAAAATAAAGAGAACAATGTTCTATAACAAAAATGATATTGTTATGTTACAATAAAGTTTCATACATACTTACCTGGCAGATATATACATAGCTAAGACTCCGTCGTCCCCGACAGAAATTCAAATTTCGCGCCACTCGCTACAGGTAGGTCAGGTGATCTACCGGCCTGCCCTGGGTGGCAGGACTAGGAACCATCCCCGTTTTCTATCATATTTTCTCTCTTCCACCTGTCTCCTGCGGGGAGGCTGGGTGGGCCTTTAATTGTATATATCTGCCAGGTAAGTATGTATGAAAACTTTATTGTAACATAACAATATCATTTTCATACAATCAACTTACCTGTCAGATATATACATAGCTGATTGGCACCCTTCGGTGGAGGGTAAGAGACAGCTACTATATGGAATAGACAGGTAAACAACATATGTTGTAGGTATAAATAAAACCTTGGTTCCTACCTGATAGGTGGTAGACTTGGTGGGTGTTTGCCCAGTAGTCTGCATCACCTCAAGAAACTTTAGCGAGATATGTGATCTATGGCCAAGAGTTCTTGTGGGTCTGCCGATGGGGTCTTACCCACTTACTCAGCAGAGCCTAAAAGGACTTTGTCAATGGGTGCTGATCCACTTATATGACAATACACCTTATGAAGGAGCACACAACCAATCCCGACCACCTGATCCTAACCATGTGTTAGAACTAAGGATTGTTACGAGTTATCCCCGAACTCGTCACAACAACCGTAACTCAAAACCACTACGCACACATACATAATTTTTCAAAAAAAAAAAAAATTATACTCAACTAATTGGATATGACGAGAATTCTCTTATGAACAACATAGACGGCCGCCCGTGCGAGCCTGAATCCTCCATTGTTCGAAGAGATTCTCGACCATATCCAAACAGAAGAACAGTATATACATTCTAAGGATTGGTGTCGGCTCCCGTACCCAGAATCGTATCTGCCGATACGATAGGACCTGTAGAGAAAAGCACTTCTCATACGTCACACGCACGTCTTTCAAGTAATGAGATGCAAATACCGAGTGCATCTCCAATATGTCGTATCTAATATGTTTTTAAGTGACATATTCTTATAAAACGAGAGAGACGTCGCAACCGCTCGTACTTCATGAGCTTTTACTCTCAGAAGTTGTAATTGTTCGTCCGGACAGACCTTGTGAGCGTCCGTAATGACGTTCCTTACAAAGAACGCTAGAGCGTTCTTTGACATCAGTCTTGTGGGGTCTTTGACCGCGCACCAAAGACCTTGTCTAGAGCCTCCCAACTGACGTTTCCTCTGAAGATAGAACTTCAGAGCTCTAACAGGGCATAGAGACCTCTCTGCTTCTCTGCCTACGAGACTAGACATTCCTTTGATTTCGAATGACCTAGGCCAGGGATTCGTGGGATTCTCGTTTTTCGCTAAAAACAGAGTTTTAAACGAGCAAATCGCCGAGTCTTCCTTGAATCCTACTTTATCCTGCAGAGCTTGTAACTCACTAATTCTTTTTGCCGTTGCTAACGATAAAAGAAATAGGCATTTTCTAGTTACGTCTCTAAATGAGGCCTGATGAGGAGGTTCAAATCTATCCGAAGACGATATTTGAGGACTACGTCCAAATTCCAGTTCGGAGGTACTGGCTCTTTAGACTTGACGTCTCAAAAGATCTTATGAGATCGTGGAGATCTTTGTTATTTGCCAGATCTAAACCTCTGTTCCTGAATACAGCCGAGAGCATACTCCTGTATCCCTTTATTGTGGATACGGCTAGATGCGATTTTACTCTCAGGGATAGCAAGAAATCAGCAATTTCCGCTATAGAGGTAGAGGAGGAGGACAACTTCTTGGCTCTACACCACCTTCTAAAGACCTCCCACTTCGACTGGTATACTTTCGAAGTGGAGGTTCTGCGAGCTCTCGCGATCGCGCTTGCCACTTCGCGAGGAGAAAAGCCTCTCGCTCTGACAAGTCTTTCGATAGTCGAAAGGCAGTCAGAGCGAGAGCGGGGAGGTTTTGATGGTACCTCTTGAAGTGTGGTTGTTTGAGAAGATCCGTCCTCCTGGTAGGGATCTTGGAAAGTCTACGATCCACTCTACCACCTCCGTGAACCATTCCTGGGCCGGCCAAAAGGGGGCTATTAAAGTCCATCCTCGTCTCTTTTGACGCCACAAACTTTTTCAATACTAACCCCAGGATTTTGAATGGGGGAAAAGCGTACACTCCACTCGAGACCAGTTTAGCAGGAAGGCGTCTACCATAATTGCTCTTGGGTCTTCCACGACCGAGCAAAACACTGGGAGCCTTTTTGAAATGTATGTTGCGATAGATCCACGTGAGGAGTTCCCACAGAGACCAGAGATCGCGACATACTTCCTCGTGCAGAGTCCATTCTGTATGAAGGACCTGGTTCCTCCTGCTGAGCCTGTCCGCCCTCACATTCCTTACTCCCTGTACGAACCTTGTCAGCAGGGAGATGTTCCTGTGAGACGTCCAAAGTAATAGGTCCCTCGTGAGTTCGTAAAGGAACGAGGAGTGAGTCCCTCCCTGTTTCCGAATGTAGGCAAGTGCGGTGGTGTTGTCCACGTTTACTTGTACTACCTTGTCTCTCACCAGAGGTTCTAGGCTCTTCAAAGCCAGGTGAACGGCGAAGAGCTCTTTGCAATTTATGTGCCAGGACACCTGTGCTGGTTCCCAGGTGCCTGACACTTCCTCCGAGCCTAATGTCGCTCCCCAACCCGTCTCCGACGCGTCGGAGAACAACACTAGGTCTGGGTTCTTTGATCTTAGAGAGACCCCTTTGTTCTCTTCCAGAGGCAGCAACCACCACTGTAGGTGTGCCTTTACCTCCACTGGAATGGGGAAAACGTCCGACAGTTGTCCGTTTTTCCAGCTCCAAGACTTCTTGAGGAAGAATTGAAGTGGACGGATATGAAGTCTTCCGAGAGGGAAGAATTGTTCCAGCGAGGAAAGCGTCCCCAGAAGGCTCAACCATTCCCTCACTGACGTTTGCTGTTTCTCTAAGAAGAGAGAGATTATCCTCAAACCTTTTTCGGTTCTCTCTTGCGAAGGAAAAACTCGAAAACCCCGAGAATCCATCCGAATCCCCAGATAGACTAGGTCTTGTCTGGGGGTCATCTGAGACTTCTCGAGGTTCACAAGCAATCCCAACGCCTTGGTCAAATCTAGAGTTAACTTTAGGTCCTCCAAACACTGTCTCTCCGATCTGGCCCTGATGAGCCAGTCGTCTAGGTACATCGAGACATTCACTCCTTTGAGATGAAGAAATCTCGCCACATTCCTCATCAGGCTTGTGAAGACCTGAGGAGCTGTGGACAGGCCGAAACACAAGGCTCTGAACTGAAAGATCCTTCCCCCCGTCATGAAACGGAGGTACTTCTTCGATGAAGGGTGGATCGGGACGTGAAAGTAGGCGTCTTGGAGATCTAGAGACACCATCCAATCTCCTTGTCGTAATGACGCTAGGACTGAAGCAGAAGTCTCCATGGAGAACTTCTCCTTCTGAACAAACTTGTTCAGAGCGCTGACGTCTAGTACTGGTCTCCAGCCTCCCGAGGCTTTCGCCACTAGAAAAAGGCGATTGTAAAACCCCAAAAACCCCGGGGAGTTTTGATCCAGTACTAGTTCTACTGCCACTCTTGTCCCACATTTGTTCCACCATTGATCGAAGAGTATCCCTCAGCACAGGATCCTTGTACTTGGCTGATAGTTCCCTTGGTATAGACGTTAGGGGCGGAGTATTCAGGAAAGGGATACGATATCCCTTCCTTAAGATCTTTAGTGAAGACGCGTCTGCGTCTATCAGTGTCCAGGCTTCCACGAATTCCAGGAGCCTGGCACCTACTGGTGTTTGGAGGAGAAATGTTTCATTTGCCCTTTTTAAAGGGACGAAAGGCGGACCTACCTCTTCTCTCTGGAGCCTTCCTTCTTGCGGGAGGTCTGGAGATCGGACCACCTCGAAAGGGCTGCCTAGAAGTGCTAGGTTCTTTCTTGTCCGACACTAAAGCAGGTTTCTTCTTCCTAGCTGACTGCGTCAGAAGATCCTGTGTCGCCTTCTCTGTTAAAGAGTGAGCTACGTCCTTCACTAACTTAGAAGGAAACAAATAGTCCGAAAGAGGAGCATATAGCAGAGCTGCCCTCTGCGCATGCGAGACTGCCTTTGTTAAGAAGGCGCCATACACTGTCCTTTTCTTCAAAAGACCTGCTCCAAATAATGCAGAGACTTCCAAAGATCCATCCTGTACTGCTTTGTCGATGCACGACAAAATGCATAACAGGGCTTCAGGTTCGATTCCCTGCGAATCGTGAGCTTTCTTGGACATCACCCCAAGGGACCAATCTAAGAAGTTGAATACTTCCAATACATGGAAAAGTCCCTTGAGGAGATGATCCAGTTCCGAAATACTCCAAGTTATGCGGGCAGAATTAAGACTAGGACGCCTTGAAGCGTCAACTAACGTTGAAAAGTCTGCCTCTGTAGTAGAAGGGAGAGCGATACCCATATCCTCCCCCGTCTTGTACCATATGCCTCTTTTCCCAGCTAACCTTGCTGGAGGCATGCAAAATACTGTCCTGGTTAAGTCTTTCTTCGACTTCATCCAGGCGTCTAAGGCGTGTAAAGCCCGCTTCATCGAGATGGTGGGACTTCATCTTCAGAAAAGACGAAGTCTTCTTCGCCCCTTCGCACTCGAAAAGAGCGAGCGCGGAGAAGGAGGAGCAGCCGGAGTCAACTCGTCTCCGTATTCCTCCAGAAGCATGGTTGTCAACACCTTATAGTTGGACAAGCCCTCTCTTCCCAGATCGTCATCCTCCGAGTTTCGTTCGAACTCGTGATAATCCTGAGTTTCTGTTCTCCTTTCAGAATGTTCCTCTTCTGGGGGAGACAAACTCCTGATCGGAGAGGGGCTAAGGGAATGAAAGTCTTTCCTTTTTCCCATTCTGATCGACTTGGAAGCCGTCACAACCTGCGGCTTCTCTCGCGCTTTAGAAGACGTCATGTATGACGCTTCCCGCTCTCCGAGCGTCATGTATGACGTCCTCTTGTTGACGCTTAGAAGACGCTTCGCGTCCGGAAGACGCTTCGCTTTCTAAGGGCTTCCTACTCGGCGTCACAATCTTGGACGGAGCGTCACGTCTAAGATCCTCTTGATTTGACGCTTCACTTCTAAAAGACGTACTTACCGAGCAAGGTGCGAGAGGACGAGACTTCTTAATAGGAAGCGTCACGTCCTTCCGACGGGGCGCTAAAACTCCCACAAGAGATGATAGTGTTCTTGCACCGCCATAATGATCTTCCTTGACGCTTCTCCTACGTCTAGCGCCTGACGCCCTTCGTCATCACTCGGGGAAGAAGCATGATGGGGTACTTCCTCATAAGCGTCAGGAGACGTTGACGCCACCTTCGCCTTCTTAATAGCAGACGGGGCGTCATCCGAGAAGCGCTCGGGCTAGAATCATGTCTTGCTTCATATGACGCTTCAGCGGTCTCGATAAGGTCGACTCCTTCCACCCTCGTTTAGGTGAGGGAGAGGGAGAGGACGAGAAACACTCGCGAAGGACGCTTTTCCTGTAGCGCCCTTGAGCTGGCTGCCATGAAGCAAAGCTAGCTGAAGGGACGTCTGACCGTTGGGGATTCCCCACGACCTCCTTAAGGCTTTCGACTTTCCTTCTCCTCTGGGCATGTGAGCTTGGAAGAGGTCTAGGCCTGGGAGCGCCGCAGGGACGATCAAACGCCCCCTCCACAACACTGATAGGGCTCACTTCACTAAAATTTTCACTATCACTAGCCTTACCTTTCGAGTCCGCCATCTTGGACTTCATGTCTCGAATCGTCGCTTTCAGATTGGCGATTTCCGATGCCGAATCCGAAAAGACACTCTGAGAATGAGATTTATAGGGAGATTCTCCAGAAGTAGGGTTAGAATTATTATTTAAAGGCTCAATAGGCCTTGAATTCACACCTTTCAGTCTTCTAACTCTATCCCTCTCTAACTTCTTCAAATAAGAAGTCAAAGTCTTCCATTCTTCTGCATTCAAACTCTCGCATTCCTTACAAGTGTTAGTAGCAGAACACTGCACCCCCCTACATTTACAGCATACAGTGTGAGATCAACCGAAGCTTTCGGTATCCTCACCCTGCAGCCTACATTCACACATTCTCACACTCACATTAGAATCAGACATCCTGAGAAAAATCCAAAAGAGTTATTCCAAAAACAGTCCACAGTAGCGAATGCCAAAACACGATCCAAATACGTCACCAAAAGTCGAAAAAACGTTGATCAAATGTTGAAAAAAGAATCCAAGTCAGGAGGTAATAACAACAATGTTGATACCACCGGCGACAGAGAAAATATGATAGAAAACGGGGATGGTTCCTAGTCCTGCCACCCACAGGGCAGGCCGGTAGATCACCTGACCTACCTGTAGCGAGTGGCGCGAAATTTGAATTTCTGTCGGGGACGACGGAGTCTTAGCTATGTATATATCGACAGGTAAGTTGATTGTATGAAAATATGCTTTTCATAAAACCCACTGATCAAACACTGTATTGCCCTATTTACATAGATGTGAAATACCAGTTACACCAAACACACCCTTCCAGAAAATGAGTGCCCCACACACATACTCTATCATGTAAGAAATGCCTGCTTTATCTTCATTATACTGTGACAAGAGACAAAGTCAAATATGGGGAAGGCAGAAGGGTATTATGTCATCTGATTAAAGGCTTTGTATGAAACACATACATATCTATATATCTATATATATATATATATATATATTATATATATATATATATATATAATATATATATATATTATAAAACTGTCATTCATTGCCTGAATGTTAATCTAGGTAAGAAGCCAATACAGTATTACTAGACAACTGTCTTAATTGCAGGAACATCATGCTCCCACTTCAGTGAGGAGACACTAAAATCACAGTGGGTTCAGTACCTCCATACTTAAGTGGGAGTATGATGCTCTGAAACTGTATGAGGACATCTTACATATATTTTTTAATTTTTTTTAAGTTTCAAAGTTCGATAATTTATCATTATTGTAACTAATTCCTATTCGACACAGCCTTTTGAAATAGTGCAGGTTTCATCAACATTTTGTTCAAGGTTCACTTTATGCTTAGCTCTCCCCTTTTATCCTAGCTTGGATTTTGGGTGCATATAACACTCATGCTCTACTGTATCAGATTAAACATGTTACACTAACTAAACAGTGTTGTCCACTGTTCAGATACAGGTCTCCTATTCAGAAAGTAGTTTATTGATAAAATTCTTTAAAAAACTACTTTTTCATTAACTTTCAGGCATAAATGGATACATAAGTGGATGTTTAAAAAATAAATAGCAGTTGCTGAATAAGAAAAAAGGAAGTATAAATCAAACTACAACGAAACCTACCTGATAAACTAGAAAATAAACTTTTACCTCAACATACTGCAGTAATAGGCTTTTATAACTTGTATTTATAATAATTTCTTCCACAACTCTAAACATCATAGTATAACCACATATGAAATGAAAGATGTTTACCTGATGAAGCAGGAACACCAGAAGGCTTAACTTCAATCTCTGTACAAAATTTCTTGACATCATCTCCAGTTGTATAATATGTTGTCACTTGTGTCTTGACTTCATGTATTTTCTTTTCCTAAAAAGTAAAATTGGCATTAACATATAAATTCTTGTATCAACTACAATTTTCAGCAAAACTCAAAACAGGTTATATATTTTAAACAAATAATTAGTATTAACTATAGAAAAACAACCTACGTTACCCTAACAAAAGACAATTGTATAAGGAAATCTTTTAACCCTAAGAGCAGTATTAGTGAGACTGAATTACCATGCAATTCCTAAATTGCAATGTATATTTTTTCAGACCAAATTAATTTTTTTTTATACAAACATACAATAACTTTTGTGGCATGAAAACATCTCAAGACTTTTCTATCACTCTTAAATTACTGAAAAAAAGGGTAAAATATACTGTGTGTGGGGGCTGATCATATGGTCACGGGCAGCTATAAGCCATTTTTTGTGCTGTATAATTATTGAGCTGCGAAATAAAGTTAGGTTGAAAAATCAATACTACTTCTGTTTCACAAACTACTGAACATGTTCCTCTTTGCAATGTATGAGTGAAAGCAGATCTTTATGGCTTGGAGATAGTTTGGTTTGTCTCCACTGGATTGCCTTGGCTCCTGATGGTCTGAAAAATACCCTACAGGCATGAAGGAGATTCTTAAAAATAAGGACATCCAAGAAATGTATCACACAGCATTTTGCCTGAAGGGTGGATCTTATAGGGCACTTAATCCTAGTGCTGTTATGACCCAAGATGAAAAAATTTTATGATCTTCACATTCTTGATGCGGTTGATATACTGGGAAAATTCAAATTTTTGTTTTTTTGGAACCTTCTGAAATTTTTTCCCCTTACTTCTCAATGGCATATTTCCAGATTTCAGTCAGTTATTTGTTGGGTAATTTAACAAACCTCCAGTGGCAATGCAAATTCTAAAGTAGATATCTTTATTGAGACATAATGGTATGAAATTAAAAGTTATGTTGAGCACCAACATCAGTGCAGAGATATGAAAGGGCAAACAACTTGGCAAAGAAAACAGCAATATAAAACATACTGAGGACTTCCCCTAATACTTTTGGTGCTCCCTCTTTCCTTGTGTTTCCTCTCTATTATGTAAGTCAAGTAACAATTTTTGCTCCTTTATGAACAAGGCATAGTTAAAGAGATGATTTACAATATCTAATCCAGATGATTGCATGAACTTGTTCAAAGTCCCAATCATGTCAGATATAAATAACCAATTATAATAAGCTCTTACTTCACCACTCTTCCTGCCATAATTCTTTTCGTCGCTCTTTCTACTACGACGTTTTCGCCCAGAATCATCAAGACGTTCTGGAGAAGACTTTCTTTTGAAATTTCGTCCAGATCTCGTTCGTGATTCTTCTAGGTCATCTTCTGTGATGTCAATATCTGATATGCTCAGCACTGACTCTGCAAATGCAAAACATTACTTAATCTAGCAGCCTTCAGCATCTATAGTACTCATACAAAAGATCAGCAAATTTGAAACATTACTTAATCTAGCAGCCTTCAGCATCTATAGCACTCATACAAAAGCCCTGTAAACTTGACAATATAACACTATGTGAACCTAACTTTCAATAGAAATAAAAACACATGGAGGTTGAAAAATGACATTTTTATAAAATATCTTATATATATATATATATATATATATATATATATATATATATATATATATATATATATATATATATATATATATACTTACCGAGTAATTACTAAGCTAAAAGTTTCTACTCGACAGCAGCTTGAATTCTGAAATTAGCGAAAGAGAATCTTGTTTTTAGGTAGGTGACAAGGTTCCACCCACTTCCAAGGTAAGAGAGAGGTACAACTCAGCCAATAGCTCAATTTGTTTATACTAAAAGTCCATATGCAGAGAGGAGTGCATCTCCATCCGTAATTACTGGGCAAGTATATATAAAATTTTAGTTTAACATAAATGTTATTTTTATATATGTAACCTACCCAGTAATTATTTAGCTGATTCCCTGTTGAAGGTGCTGGGGAATCATGGAAAACATAATGGCTTAAAACATAAATATACTAAGGATTAATACAGCTTTGTGACAAAGGTCAATACTGAAGGCCAACAAAGCATACAGTTTTGCCCTTGCCCAGGGCTTAGTACCATAAAATAAATCACCAGAACAACGTTGTCACCTACACTAAAAAATTAAAAAACAGAACTAATGCTCAAGATTAAAAACTGGTGAGTACTCCAGGTACACTGTACCGCCCAACTCCCCTATGACTCAACATCATTTTTCAAAGAGAGAGACAAAAGGAAGGCATATTTCCTACACTTCCTCATCCAACAATTTGCCAAATATGGAAGCAAGCCCAAGGTACTACAATTTTTAGAAATAATCTCCGCATCTCGTAAGTAATGCATGGCAAAAAGAGATTGCTCTTTCATCACATTGTTTGAAGAATGGAAGAGGGAAAGATTGTTTGAATGCTACATTGTACGTTCTAATCTTTAGGGCTGACAAATCCTCCTCAACTATCTGAGAGTGAGCCTCTAAAATGAGGTTCCTTTAAAAGGATATTGTATTCTTAGACGGGGTCTTGAAGAATTTTTCACTGAACACCACAAGTTATTAAATTCCCCTCTAATCTTTTCCATCCTTTGCAAGCCTCTCTCCTCCTCTTCCAGTCCAATGATGTCAGTCAAATTTTTAATAGCGAAAGCACAAGGGCAAGATTGTGAAGGATTCTCATTTTTACCTAAAAAATCCAGAGAGAGAGAGAGAGAGAGAGAGAGAGAGAGAGAGAGAGAGAGAGAGAGAGAGAGAGAGAGAGAGAGAGAGAGAGAGAACACACTGCTTCTCCCCCAGAAAAGGTGACTCTTTCGTCGACAGTGTGAAGCTCTCTGACTCTCTTTGCCGTTGCCAGAGCCAGTAAGAAAATAGTCTTCCTTTTTAGATCCCGAAGCGAGGAAGACCAAAAAGGTTCAAAAGGTGGACCAGACAACCATTTCTGGACCACGTACAGATTCCAAGAGAAAGAGGCTTCTTTCCTCGATTTGGAAATATTAAAAGACTTCACAAGATCTGAGCGGTCTTGATTATTAAAATGTCCAGATCTCTATGATGAAATACAGAGCTGAGCATTGCTCTACATCCCTTAATTGTAGATCACGACAGGCCCTTTGAAGATCGCAAATACAGGAGGAGGTCTGTTATTTATGGAACCCTATTGGAGGACTCACGCATACATTTGGCAATCGCCTCTGCAGCTGATCTTGAAAAGCCTTTTGCTTGGATGAGTTTACTGACAGTCGTTAAGCCTGTCAGGGCTAGAGTGGATAGGCTTTGGTGGAACACCCTGAAATGGGAATGGTAGGTAGGAGCCTTGGGAAGTCTGTCAGGAGACCTAGAAGGTCTGGAAACCACTCCTCCTGAGGCCAGAAGGGAGAAATGAGTCATCGATGTTCTGATGTGATCAAAACTTCCTCAGGCCTCTCTCATTATCCAAATGGAGGAAATATGTAGATATTTACAACAATAGAGCCTATCAAAGAAACACAAAGGCAAGGTATGGTTGACCCCTTAAATCATACAGATGTAGAGATTTGATAAGGGACAACCTTTTATAATCTTTTAATTTCACTACCTATCCCAGAATAAGACTACCTCCAAACTCCCTACGAGCCATGTTGATCTTATTGAAAGATATATCGGGTACTGGGGTCATGTCTTTAAAGTACGTATTGAAATTCCAGCTCTCAGGAAAGATCGGAAGAAACTAAATTGATTGATTGATCATGGAATTTAGGGCATAGCCCAAGCATTGGGACCTGCAACTAAAGAGACTGTTCTCTGAGTTTTCAGCCAGGTCGCTCGCATACGTTTACAATTACTTTGCGAGAGAAAAGATAAACAAAGGGCCCTTGACTGATGTGACAAGTTTACGATTGGGCAGGTGAAGCTACCAATATTCCTGATGTAAAATGACAAATTTTCAATCAACTTGTATTTTTCATAACTAACAAATCCTTGGTCTAATAAACCGATGGCATTTCCCCCTTTGTCTACAAAGGGAAAAGTCTTTTAGAATCAAATACAAAGCATTCTGATGACACCTCCTGTCATCTGCCACAACATTTTGGTTTAACCATAGGCAAGGGAAGTTAAAGCCTGACTAGACGCTAGTTTACTACCGGCTTTAGCAGCCGCCTTCCTCTTCTGGTTTCTTTCTAGTTTTGACAAATGGGAGGCTAAAGTCTTCCACTTCTATTTGGTCCAGCCTTTGCTACAAGACTGGAAACTAGAAGTTCTAGTGTTAGACATAACTAATGAGCTAAACAGTGACAATCTGTAATAAATGTCAAGAAATGTAGAATAATTATATAATAATGCCAAAAGGCTACCAAATAATAGTTCACCAAAGCGAAGAAAACCAAAATCCAAAATCAAGCAGCTTAGTCAACACCATGTGTGGACCTAATAAGCTGCAGAAACAAATTGGGCTATTGACCAAGTCGTTCCTCTCTCTTACCCCGAAAGTGGGCGGGGCCTTGTCACCTACCTAAAAACAAAAGAATCACTACGGCTAATTTCAAAATCCAAGCAGCTGTTGAGTAGAAACTCCCAGCTGAGTAATTACTGGGTAAATTACATATAAAAATAATGCTAATAAATTACCAACACAAGTAATCAAAAAAATACTTGAAAATCAATACAATATCTAATCAAATCAGATCTCTGCAATACTTACAACAATAAAGACATCATTGCATTAAATAAAATGCATAAAGCAAATATAAAACTAAACAACTGGTTATAAAATCATATAACTTCAAGCTAAAGAACACTCCACATTGAAAATTAAGTAATCTGGTCACAAAAGAGAAAAAGCCTTCTTATAACCACCCATCAAATGAGCAAGAGGGAGAGCAATATATAAATAGTTGCATGTGTTGCCACCATACAAGTAAAGGAATTTATATACATACCTAGTGAGTCATGATTTTCTGTAATAGTAGAGAGGGGAACAGCAGAACCCTCTCTTGTGCTGCGACGCTGGTTGGGACCAATGTGGGTAAAAGAGTGCTGCAACTGTTGTAGCTTCTCCCGTGTTTCATTCACCTGCCCTTTACCTAGAAGATCCATGACTAGGCCAATTTGTCCAGCCTGAAAATGAAAAGAAATGTGAATGAAAATACTGTTTTAGTAAACCTAATATAGATAATATACCATACTGGTGGACAAAACTAAGCAAACACTTACAACCCTACATAAATGTTAACTGCGTGTTTTCATTATTTATTAAATACCCCTCGGGTATTCTGTTAATAGTTTTGTGGATTTATTAATGTCAATACAGGACACAACGTTAAATTGTATTTAACAGATAGATTTCCTCAATAAACTATCCCATGATGGTTTTCATACAAGAATATCAATATATTAACAAACTCCATCAAATGATTTTACTTACAATATGTAAATTCCAGCTTTGGTCAGGAATTAAAATTTATCCCAGACTGTGGAATTTTACATATTCTATAAGTACACTTTAATATTGAAAACAATCTGACCTACATTTTTAGATATTTCACCTGAACCATGTGAAGGACGTCAAACCAAGAAGCTTTAGATTGTGAAATATATGTTGATAGTAACAAACCGCATTCTTGCAATAAATATTAACGCATTTAATCTATAAAATGTCTATTTTTTTTTTTTTTACCTCAGATGACTGAAAGGTATTAAAATCTGTTCGGTCAGTGTAAAAAAGTAGACAAAAAAAAATAGCATTAGTGCTGCTTAAATCAATTTTTGTTAATAAAACCATTAATATTTCCTTTTTGTTTTCATCTACATGTCTAAATTGTACTGCATTACCTATGGTATACTATCAACTAATATTTTGTGTATATAGAACCTTGGTATGGAATAACGAGACCCATAATAGACTGCATGAGAGGGTTACATTAATTTGAAGTGGCAAAACTGAACAAAACTGCTGACAAATAAAATTCTGAACTGAAATTGGCAATATTTGAAGAGATAAAACTGCCTACAATTAACATATTAACTCTTTCATTTGCAGAATTATCATTTTCAAACAGGTAACCATTTTCATTTCTTTATTTTAATTTGTTTTGTTTACCGAAATAAAAATTCATTGTTCAAGAACTGGCATAGTCTTGTGTACTCATGTATTTTTATTGCATGATTTCTTACCTACATACAGCACATCATATTCCCTATTCGAATCTGGACAGTTTTGTTTTTCATGCTGAATTTAAAACTGTAAAATGGTATTTAAATCAATAAAATAGCTATTTGTTTAATTTGAAAATTGTTTTCCATCTAATCCTGATGTATTGTGACCCATTAAGTCATATTACAAGACTCCAATCAGGTTATCCTGAAGGATTTTCCTCTTGAATAAGAGTTGAAAACTGAAGTAAATAAAATTAAAGTTGGAGAGCTAAAAAGAACAGATCATATGCAAAAGGCTGAATACAATGCAACATAGTGCCAAAGGGAAGCTACAAAAGACTTGCAGTACCATACAATTATCACTGCAAGAGGTACTCCATTATGGGAAGGCCTGTTTTACTCTATACCATGTATGAAGATTCATGACTAGATTAAGGTGGAAGAATCTTCTTAAAAATGAGGAAGTGTCCAACTATGTATGTGGTGTCTATTGGCTGGGAACAAGACTAAGATCTTAAGGACTGAAAAAGGGGGAAGAGCTCAATTAGAAAAGTAGTAAAAGAGAAAGTACCAGGAATGAAGGCCAACACGAAGACCCAGAAAACCAAGTAGAAAGTGCCTATATGAAGGCATTGACCAGATGGGAATTCAAGAAGCAAGTGCAAATGGCAAGAAGAATAGAGAGGGCTCATTTCACATCACTTCCTACTCAGCAAAATCTGACACAAAAACAAAATTATGATTATGTATTAGTGGGGGAGGTGATCTACCCTCCATTTCACTTGTTTGAAGTACACATTCAGCACTCAGTCCATACGTATCAGCCATATGCTTAATCATGAGTAAAGATACAAAGGTCTATCATTCTTCTGAATGCAAAACAGTATTTTCTACCCAATACAAGTCTTTATCAGTAACATACAACCTCAATACTTTATTCATAAATGTGTATGATATTAAAAAAAAAAAAATTCTAACCATGTCATTTTTTTCCCTTTCAACAAAGATTCTCTCCTGTTTCTCTTGGTCAAGTAGAAGTCTGGCATTTTTCAGCTTCAGTTCAAGATTCTTGATGTCCTTCTGAGACTTTAATAACTCTTCCTGAAGACGAACAACTTCAGCCTCTAACTTTTTAACCCTGATGATATCTGACTCCTCACAGTCCACAAACTCATAAAATTCTGAAAACAAAGTATGTATGAGGGTACAAAGTTCAACTATTCAAATCTAATTTTAATATCTCTTGAATGTTCAACTATTCAAATCTACTTTTAATATTTCTTGAACTAGCATCAACTGTTCTCATTTGAGGGTAAAATTCATCCGCTGTTACCTGACTTAACAAAAGTCTTCCAAACTATGAAGGAAGACAGATATAAACAAACTGGCTCTAACTACAACAAAAGAGCAAAAGTAACTTGAAACAACTAGAAGCAAATGTGATGGAAACAAAGTAAAAAAATGATAATGTTTGGTCATAAGTCAAACACCAAGACCAGAAAGTGCAATACTTTATGCAAATCTTTAAACTATGCTGATTAATCTGTTTTACTGATGGAGATCTAAAAAATTTCAGGGCATGAGTAATAAAACATTAAAAACACCAGTGATATTTCTCATTTGAGATGCATGTAACACTATTACATCAATTAATGTATAATTCATATAAACTAAATTCAACTGAAATTAGTAATCATAATGTAAAGCACCTATGGAGAAAAATCTAAAATGGCACATTATAATGCAGTAACAGGATAAATAAAAATTGACAAGCATTATCAAATTAAAATCAAGTACAGCAGTAAGCACATTTTTTTCATGTAAATGTAAAATAAAAACAAATGAAAAAAAATTGAACATACTCTTTTCCACTGGCTCACTGCATACCAGCAAACACTGGATGATGCCGTTATACTGAGCAGATAACGACTCCATTTTCACCTTACTGCTAAGGTCTTCCTGACAACCTGAGAAATAAACCACATATTATAAAAAAGCAGTTAAAACTTATGGAAAATATTATTCAAGCTCTCTCATATGGGTTCCACAACACTGTACTGTGCACGGCACACTGTAGACAGAGCTATAAGATTTGTGTAGCACTCATTCGGTCTCATCTTGCACTGTCTTCTCTGAAACTTCTGTTTCTTCACAACCTCATGAATCATTCACAGTACATATACATGTATGCTTATATTTATGTCCCAAATGTTTCCTGGTTCACTGTCCTTGTATTTGTTAGACAGAATGTGGTCTCACAAGGCATGTGCCCTCTGGATCCTAAAGTATATCTTGACCTACAATATTTTTCATCAACCTGCAAATGCTATTAAAAGCACGTACTGTATATTTATCCAAGTACTTACTTTATGCATGATTACTAAATCTATGCCGATGATTAACTTACATTTCATTTTTTTCACCAATCACCTTTTACTGCAGTCTTTTTTTTTGCCTACAACAATCACTAAGTGATACAGCAATTATTTCTACAACTAGCAACTGCATTCCCTTTACCAGGATTGTCTCTTGGCCAGCCAGCTTCATGCGGTCCCACTATCTGAAATGATCAACCTCAGGTCACCCTAAAAATTTTCTTTTACTACCCTTTCTTCGTTGTCTATGATTCCTGTTTATTTGATACTGTTTTGGCAAAGTTTTTACTTTGGTCACGACCTAGGTAGTAATTTGTTATTTAGCTGGTGCTTGGAAGAGTTCTCCTTCTCACCTACCTTCTTTTCCCTTTTTATTAGCTGTATGATGCATTTTTAATTGTATTCCTTTGTTGAACTTTGTGAATTTCTGACAAATTTTTGTTTTGATATTTACTGAATCCACTACTAATAACGCTTTAAGTAATACATAGTGATTTCTTATAATACTTCTCTGTACGCTTTGTGGGGCAGTTGTTCTTCCTTACTTTATCACTTTTTTGAGTACTGTGATTTGGTCTTTATTCTCTGAGCATTTGTTATATTTCATTTTCCCCTATCATACTTGTTAAAGCCTTTCATATTTTTGTCACCCTTCAACAGATACACCCTGCACCCTAAGAGGTCTTATTCTACCACCAACCTTATAAATTGACGCTCTACTCTCCACAAAATGTTTTTGGTTTTCAAAGCTTTTCAATTTTTAGGATCTCAGATAAAGGATTATGTAGTATAATTAGTTATTCTACATAAATATTTGCCTCTAAATTTAGTCATTTACATTGTACAAAGTAGAATTTAAGTTTGTAAAAAAAAGTAATTGCTTTCATTACTCACATAAGCTCAATGCAGTAGCTGCGCAGGGTCTATTCAGTATTAATTCTATGAATATAATGTTTCAAAATATAAATGCTTTTGTTTTAGATGGTTAAAGTCAAATACATACCTATTTCTATCAAGTAATGTGCAAAAGTATTCATATTTTCCCATTAGATCAATCCACCTTATTAATATGTAGTCTGTTTTTGTATTTAGTTATATTTTTTGTACTTAATTTAGCTACTTATCTGGCTCTTGAGTAATGTCTATCCTTGGTTGCAGGACGTGTTATAGTACTTTATCGGGAGATGGTCAAGCTACGGTAAAGGCCGGCTATTTGGTATTTTACCCTATGGCCTAGCTTATTTAAGCTACAAACATATCTGAACACCCAAGTCTGGTCCAAAGTGGCCACATTCCAAGAGAGGTGGCTGCTAGGTATGTTGCTTCTCTGTCTTATACCTTTGGCCTACCAACCCAAATCCCCGAATTCCCATCGGGTCCTTTACCTTGTTGGATATCCTAGTTCTAAGGTAAGTTACAGGTTAGCTAGTAGTCTGACCAGTTATGTAGGTTGCCATGAAAAAAAGTCTACTTAAACTGTTGTTGTCCCTCCAAAAACAGTTGAGTAGCCTACATTTTAATTATACCTAGTACCTATACGTATATATTTTGTGATTTAAACGGATTTTATATTTATTTCTAGCCCAATGAAATGCTTGCTTAACATCCCTAAGTATAAGTATATCTAATTACAGTCGACTGTCAAAATACAACGGTAAATTGTTAGGCTACTTAGCAAACAAAATAGGTAACTTGGGTAAAACACCACGGCAGGCCAAACAGGCCACCTACAATCAACGCTTGCCACCCTCCGAAAAAGTACATTATAACGCGTCCTGACACCGGAGATGGGCATCAGTCGCGACTTCTTCTTGGTGAGAAACGGAGCTAAAGACCTCTACTCTCCTTTCGAAGTAAGTATTTTCTCCAAAGTTAGAAATTAAGGCCAAATTTTAAGATTTAAACAGAGGGTACTGAAAACGGTCTCAAACGTAGTGCAAATCTCACCAAAACGCGTTCAACATTTTTACTTACAACTCGAGGTATTTAGAAGATTGACGCCATCTCGATGTTTACGGAGTCGCTTGTGTCAATAAACTAACCATTTCCTGTGATAAATTCGCTCACCACTTGTGCCCACAGACGCTGGGGCACTTTTATCAATCACAACAAACGGAAAACTTTTCCTCACCGAGTAAACAACTGTTTTGAAGAAGACGACGACGAAGAGTGCACTTCGATAATTTTTTAAATAAATAGTAAAACATCAATATTTTAATTATTTATGATGATTAATTTGAAAATATTCGTTATTGAAAAAGTAACTCGATTCTGACTCAAATTTAAGTAATTATTTTTTGGAATTAGAACGTTCTTTTAAGTCCTGTATTATGACGTCACGACATCTTGACTTTCGTACCTATTGTAAATAATTGCTTTACTCAACTTTCTTGCAGAACAGTTTACCAGTTATTCATGCAGATTATCAGCTCTTCATGTAATTGGTATAATCGTAATGCGCATATATATCTTCATTATTTACTTTTTGGATATATGAAGATGTTTTACTGCCGGATTATCGCCGTAGTGTGACGCAATCGTTTTCGGTCGATGCGCCTCTGTTTTCGCACCATAAGAAATTATGGGGCCGAATTTGCAATGACCAGAAAGTCGTTAAAAGAGGAAAGTTAGCATTGAGGGGCATATGTTTTGATGGAGAAAAATACAAATTTATTCAATAGCTTTTTTGTAAAAAATACTTGATTACAAAAAACTTGATTGACAACATATATAGAAGAACGGGTTAAAGCAATAGGGCTACAACAACCCTATGAAGAGAAGGAAAGTGACGTAGTGGGAAAATTTCTATTTTCAGGTAACAACGAAATAAGAAAAGAAACCATATACTTGATGTGGACAAAAAAAAAAAAAAAAACAAGATTTAGAGGCGCCGTTGCAAAGGCATTGCCTCGACCCATAACTACTACTACTACTACGGCAGTGGAAATCTCACCAAAAACGCTTTAGAAATTTTTACATACAACTAAAAATGTTTCGAAGATTGACGCCATCTTGATGTTTACGGAGTCGCTTGTGTCAACAAACTTCCCATTTCCTGTGCTAAATCTGCACACCACTTGTACCCATAGACGCTGGGGCACTTTCATCACAACAATCGTAAACCCACCTCTTACCAGCACTTATTCAAGGGGACTACGGCATTCTTTGCGGCGTTTTGCGCTCTTCAATTGTTTATCAGTGTTGTCAATTGGTATGTGTTTACCCTCCAAACTAGGTATAAGACTTACACAAAACCAGGGAAATAAGTGAAATTAGCGTATCTATTTGTATTGTATATACGTACATATTACAGCAATTTTATCATTACTGCATTACTATGACAACTAGAATTCATCGAAACAGTTTGTAAATGCATCGGCGTATGTGTGACGCTCCACTAGATTGGCAACGATGAGTAATTTTTCCTCACGTCGTCTGCTCATAAGTATACATCCGAAACATTTGTAATTTTTGGGGGTTAATTTGGTTGCAAAAAAGGGATAATAGACATGAATTAAATAAACATTTTGAAGTAAAGTTAAACTAAATATTGAGTAAAGTAAACAATTAAGGGAATAAAGCTTTGCATCTCATAATCAGTGTTGTCGTCTGCTGCTCGTAACTGTGTTTGCGGAGTGAGTGCTTAGGAACCAGGAACCACAGCGTGGTTCAAGTGCACTGTGGAGTGAATTAAGACCAAAATGTGTATAATTACAATCAAATAAGCACTGTGGAGTTTCAGTTGTGATGGCAGTAAGGATAAAAACCACCAATTACAAGGTAAGAATGAATTCAGTTCCAACCATCACCCCGGGAATAACAAGTTTCATACTTTCACTAATATAGGGTAGAACACCACGGCAGGCCAACCCTCATCACGGTGGACGGGTCTTATTCACTCGATATTTAATTGGTGAAACAAGAATACAATTGCAACTCTAAGCATACCATTTAATAGACTGAAGTTTCTTCAACATAATGTGATATATGAAAGCCCCATACGAACTAAAATAAGCATGTGAGCTCTTCGTAAAATATGTTTTCAAGGCAGTTTTGAAATCCAATATGGCGGCTACGTTTTGCATGGAAGGTTCTCATCAGTGACGGCCACCATCTTTCCCCAGCCTTCCCAGCACTCATTTGAACAATGTTAGCGTATATATGTAACGTTTATTGATCTTACTCAAGATTGCAGTTGTAATCAGCACAATAAAACAACATTTTGTTGCCTATATTAGTGAAAGTATGAAACTTGTTATTCCCGGGGTATGGTTGGAACTGAATTTATTCTTACCTTGTAATCGGTGGTTTTTATCCTTACTGCCATCACAACTGAAACTCCACAGTGCTTATTTGATTGTAATTATATACACATTTTGGTCTTAATTCACTCCACAGTGCACTTGAACCACGCTGTGGTTCCTGGTTCCTAAGCACTCACTCCGCAAACACAGTTACGAGCAGCAGACGACAACACTGATTATGAGATGCAAAGCTTTATTCCCTTAATTGTTTACTTTACTCAATATTTAGTTTAACTTTACTTCAAAATGTTTATTTAATTCATGTCTATTATCCCTTTTTTGCAACCAAATTAACCCCCAAAAATTACAAATGTTTCGGATGTATACTTACGAGCAGACGACGTGAGGAAAAATGACTCATCGTTGCCAATCTAGTGGAGCGTCACACCTACGCCGATGCATTTACAAACTGTTTCGATGAATTCTAGTTGTCATAGTAATGCAGTAATGATAAATTGCTGTAATTTGTACGTATATATAATACAAATAGATACACTAATTTCACTTATTTCCCCGGTTTTGTGTAAGTCTTATACCTAGTTTGGAGGGTAAACACATACCAATTGACAACACTGATAAACAATTGAAGAGCACAAAACGCCGCAAAGAATGCCGTAGTCCCCTTGAATAAGTGCTGGTAAGAGGTTGGTTTACGATTGTTGTGATGAAAGTGCCCCAGCGTCTATGGGTACAAGTGGTGTGCAGATTTAGCACAGGAAATGGGAAGTTTGTTGACACAAGTGACTCCGTAAACATCAAGATGGCGTCAATCTTCGAAACATTTTTAGTTGTAAGTAAAAATTTCTAAAGCGTTTTGGTGAGATTTCCACTGCCGTAGCCACCCTTTTCACTACCCTCTGTTTAAATCTTAAAATTTGGCCTTAATTTCTAACTTTGGAGAAAATACTTACTTCGAAAGGAGAGTAGAGTCTTTAGCTCCGTTTCATTCATCACCAAACAACAAGTCGCGACTGATGCCCATCTCCGGTGTCAGGACGCGTTATAATGTACTTTTTCGGAGGGTGGCAAGCGTTGATTGTAGGTGGCCTGTTTGGCCTGCTGTGATGTTTTACCCTAGGCAACAAAATGTTGTTTTATTGTGCTGATTACAACTGCAATCTTGAGTAAGATCAATAAACGTTACATATATACGCTAACATTGTTCAAATGAGTGCTGGGAAGCCTGGGGAAAGATGGTGGCCGTCACTGATGATAACCTTCCATGCAAAACGTAGCCGCCATATTGGATTTCAAAACTGCCTTGAAAACATATTTTACGAAGAGCTCACATGCTTATGTGATGTTCGTATATTGGGGGGGCCTTTTCATATATCACAGTATGTTGACGAAACTTCAGTCTTTTAAATGGTATGCTTAGAGTTGCAATTGTATTCTTGTTTCACCAATTAAATATCAAGTGAATAAGACCCGTCCACTGTGATGAGGGTTGGCCTGCCGTGGTGTTCTACCCTAGTTACATTCAGCTTACATTCAACGATTATAATAATATCATATTTCGAATATTAACGGTGTAATTCGCATACAGTAATTTATTAAAACACTTTTCAGTTGCAAATGTACTCCCAGATATCCTTTTATTTACCTAAAAACTTACAAATAGCGTAACTATCTAAAGCCCGGGACACAGTGTTACCATACAAAAACACCATAGGCGGATGGACAGATGAAAAAAAACAAGAGTATAGCCTAGGTAGGTACCTACAACAGGAAACGTTAACTTTCAAAGAAATATACCCGAAATGGATCCACTACTTAGGCTACATCTACCTGGGAATACTATGGAATATTGTAGCCTTCTACTTCGTACCAACTAATGTACTGTAATTTCACTTAATTAAATGGGCGCCTTTCCTCTTTCAAAACATCGACCTGGCCCGCTCAAGCTAAGCTCTGGGTTACGATAGGTATGTTACCTAGTAGGTAGGTATTATGAACTTCAGCCAACTTGGCCCATATATAATTACCTTTACAGCCAGAATCGCCTGCGCATTTCAAAAAGACCAAACTATTGCCTCCACGGTCTTCTTGTTCCTGTCCTTGACGCTAATTCTCCTAATTACACACGAGATATCTTTCGGTAAAACTCTTTCCACACACGAATTTCGCGCTGTTGTTGTGACCACAGTCGTGACTCTATAAATGAATGAATAACAGGCAGTATATAGGGAGTTGGGAGCCAATGGGCACTCTTCGGATCCCTTATCCGTTTACTGGTTCCTCTCTTGTAGGGTCGAAAGGTGTTTGTTGACTGTCACTTGTTTTATACCGGAATTTTAAAAACAAGCGGTTGACGTTTAGTTGAGTTCATTTTATTCAAACAATCCCATTTACTTTATTTTGTCGCTAGATTTCGGTAAATTTGGTTTCAATTTCATAAAATTTTACATTTTAAAGAAAAATTAAGCTGTTTTTTGGCAATTATTTAGTACTTGAAGAGTTACAACACAATACTTGAAAGTTGCTTAAACTGAACGGAACGTGCATTCCAATTTCCAAATTATTTTCATCGTAATACAATGCCAAACATTTGAAATAACATTAGTATTCTAAGATTTTAGAAAGTATTTAGACTGCATAGACTAAGAATTTTATGCATTACTTAATCGAGTTGAAATATCCAGGTTTCGTTTTGAAACGTCGTTGCGTTCTGACGTCATCGAATTTAGAGGAATGAAGAGATGAGTGTCAATTTAAGTACTTGAGTCCTGGGGGAATTTCTTTCATGATAGATAGGGCTGGCGAGAAAAACGGTTGTTACATGCTGCAACAAATGAGGCATTTGTTGCATTTACTTCCAAGTACAGTGGATCACACTTTGTAATGTCTCATAAGTAATTTCATTATTTTCATTTTGAACTATGATCATTTATTTATTCATAATTCCTTGTAAATACAAGGTTGCTCGACAAATTATGATGCAATTTTATAAAATAGTCATCTCGAGAATAAGAGGCAGCAAATAATATAGAAAAGATCATTTGTGGCAATTTTCACTCATCGTGACTTATGGCGATGTGTAAAATAAAAAAAAATAACTGAAATCCATGGAAAACAGTTTTACAATGAGAAATTAAGTTAGTTGTATGCAGTGTATACTTAACCAAAATAAGAACTAGAATATGTTTTCTATATATATATATAATATATATATATATATATATATATATATATATATATATATATATATCTTAAATGCATGCAAGAAAAATAGATTAACAATAATTAACGTAAAGGTAAAAAAAGAGACTGAACATAGCACAGCGGGGCGCAAAAAAAATTAACATTTGAATGTGGTATGCATCGCACGAGGTATGAAATAGCAGTTCTGTAAGGATGATGAAGATGAACCAACCCAATTATGTCTGAGTAAAGGGACTGCGTTGTTTAGGTCACTCTGCAACGGTTCTGGATTGAAGTACTTAAATATTTGAATGGTGCCAGAAGAAAAGGAGGAAGAGAAACATAAAGGAACGGATACAAAAGATGATTTGTGTGTCTTACGCAAACCTGAAGGGAACAATAAAACAGTCATTTACTTATATATTGCGTGAAACAGAAAGACGTTAGTTATATAAAGGAACCTGACTCTCAAAGCGCTGTCTATGAAATCAGTAATAGTAAATATAATGTTCACCTAAAGAAGTTATTTTAGATATTAAGATTTTTAGATGAAAACTCAAGAAAATGAGGAAACGAGAACTAGGAACGCAAGGTTAAAACAATCAGGATTATTAACAGGGAGAATACTTGGAAAATGGGAAACGTTATTTTACGATTATTCGTGCAATATTAAATTCTGAATTTATATATATATTCTTGTCCTGACCCTACACTTGTTCAAGTGTTTAAGAGGTATATTTACTGTCAAGTGTCTGCCACATATCGGCGTCTGCCACTCTGCCTAGTGTTAACTAGACCCAGTCGGTAGACCTACACACACACACACACACACACACACACACACACACACACACACACACACACACACACACACACACATATATATATATATATATATATATATATATATATATATATATATATGTATATAATTTTCTTTGTATGTTACGTGAATTTTTCATACTTCGATATTAAGCCACGTATATCACTTAATATCGAATTTACCAGAGAGAGAGAGAGAGAGAGAGAGAGAGAGAGAGAGAGAGAGAGAGAGAGAGAGAGAGAGAGAGAGTTTCATTTACACAACGGTTTCTGCTACTTAACCTTTCAGTTTATCTCTCTCTCGACATCTTACCAGACAGACAATGCTAAAGTGACTCAGCCAAGACCGGTTAAAAAGAGATCAGTAGCTATTCATATCTGGAGGCGTTTGGCCAGAGGTCGTATTTTTCCTAGGTATTATAAAGTGGGTTTTGTAGTGTCAGTCTTCAACAAATAATCTTTCTTTTGAGGGGAAATTATTTGAAATGCTCTCTTGTCTCAGAGGTTTTTAAGATAACTCGCATAATGTTATGGGTTAAAAGGTTAAACTAGATGAATATCAAATCCTATATATGAAGAGAATGTTATTGGTAAGTCTTTAGAAATTTGTAATGAAATGTCATGTTTGAGTGTTTATAATGTCTAATGCCAAAATTAAAAAAGAAGAACAAAAAAAACAGCGTCGCCTCCTTTTAGGTGTGTTTCGCTTAGGCGAGAGGTGGTTGACTGATTTATTTATGTAACTAGTAGCGTTGCAACTACTACGGTGATCGAGAAGGGAAGTAATGTTTCTCGTTGTGAATGGTTTCGATTACAAATGGAAGTAGCATCGCCAACTTCAAGGAAGCGTTTGCTCTCAATCTACATGTTTCTGTTGGCAAACTCCTTTCCCCCATCAATGGCACTAGTAAGGACCATCAATAAGTTAGCGACGTGTGTTGATGACGTCACATAGCACTGTAGACACCCTTATCATTTTGAGAGAAAAATAAAACAGAATCTTATGATTTTTGGATCTATAATTTATTATTCAGTGCTAAATGAATAAAAAGAAGCGGACATTAATAATATGGGCATGCTATGTACAAACTGACGTGTTTTTGAAATCGCCCATTTAACAAGATTTTCACGTTAGTTGAAGAAAGATGGAGGATTCGAATGATTTTGGAAAAACTGGAACAATAATTACATTTCGCCGTCGAAATTTTGCCAGCTAGAGGGTAAAGTATATAAGCACAATACAATAGTATGGTTGTAATATTTAATGTAAGTGCCAAATAATAACTGTTGTCGAAGTTTGTACATTGACCTGCGAGTGTCCTTTTTCTGAAAGGCAGTCGTATTAAAATCAATGTTCAGAGGATAAAAACACTCTCTCCGGAGAGAGAGAGAGAGAGAGAGAGAGAGAGAGAGAGAGAGAGAGAGAGAGAGAGAGAGAGAGAGAGAGAGAGAGCGAGGAGAGAGAGAGACCGACGAGAGAGAGAGAGAGAGAGAGGACGCTTTGATTTCCGTCCTGCTCACGCTTTTATCAGAGCTAGGAAGGCTAGAAATTCCCCCACTGCTCGCTCGTAAACAGGCCAAACCGGGCAAGATGTGACGTTACAGATCAAGCGGATAGCAACGAACCAAATCAAGATTTTCTGAGGACGGTAAATATCAGGCATCAACGAAGGTTCAGCACTGTTGTTGTAAAACGTGAAATGCAACATCTCTTTATTTATACTATCAAATAAATACCGTATTCTTATGAGAGATATAACAAATATCTCGCATCCTAGCTTCGGTGTCTGATGTGATTTGGCGAGTGAATGGAAATATGAGCTGGTCAAATCAAAGTCTAAAGAGTGAAGTAAGTATAGATCTTCAGTCCAATGACATCGGGTGAGTGGTTTTACCGCCGCGTCCTTAAAAAGAAAGCAAAAAAAAAAAAAAAAAAATAGCAGACTCTACGGCAGTGGTTCTTCAAACGGGGGCGAGGGGGGGGGGGGTGAATAATGGAAAGTAAATAGATTAATTTTTATCATTACGCTTTTTAATTTTTTTGTCAAAGGAATGTCCAAATCTAAGATTCTCTCTCTCTCTCTCTCTCTCTCTCTCTCTCTCTCTCTCTCTCTCTCTCTCTCTCTCTCTATATAATATTATATATATATATATATATATATATATAGATATTATATATATATATATATTATATATATTATATATGCAAGTATAATAAAACCTCATTAGTCTCATAAGGTTATGTATTCAAAGATAGTAAATTTTGTTTTAATGGGGAATTTTTTGTACAAAAGTTTGGCATGGCTATGGGTAATCCCTTATCTCCTGTTCTTAGTAATATTTACATGGAATTTTTTTAGACAAAACTCTTACCAAGAATTTTGCCCCAAAAAGTTATTTGGTTTAGATATGTGGATGACATCTTCTGTATTTGGCCAGTTCACGAAAATCTCCAGGAATTCCTTAATAATCTCAATAATTTAGTCCCTTCTATAAAATTTACTGTAGAGGAAGAAAGAAATTGTAATTTGAATTTTCTTGATGTAACTGTCCATAGAAATGATAGAAATTCCACGTTGTCAGTCTTTCGAAAATCAACTAACATTGCCTCTTTTGTTCATTACTACTCCAATCACCATTGACGCTGAAATTAAAACTATTTATGATATTGCATTGAAACTTAAATACCCAAGGACTTTTGTAGATGTGGCATGGAAAAGAGCTAGAAAAACATTTTATTCAATTAATGACAAACTTGAATTTAGTAAGCATAACATTCTAAAATTACCCTATGATGAAAGGTTTTTAGATATTCCTAGAATTTTAAAGCTTTTTAACATATATGTTGTTTTCAGTAATATTAATGTCAAGAGTTTAGTAATCAAAAATTCTCCTAAAGATCTTCCAGGCTGCATATATGAAATTCCTTGCCAAAAAGTGTGATATAAAAGTCTATTACGGACAGACCGGTAAATCTCTTTCACCACGTCTCAAACAACATCAATATTCTCTGTGAGAACTGGGCAAATATCGAATGCATTATTCGTACATATGAGAGATTTAGACCATCGTATTAACTGGAGCCAAGCAAGAGCCTTAATCTCATGTATTGACACAGTTAAAAGGAATATCATTGAATCTTGTTTCATCAAGTCAAATAATAGAGATGTTCTAAATTTAAGTCTTGGTTTATTTAAACTTGATGCTTTCATAATGAAGAGAGTTGTAGATAAATATAAGCAACAAAATTAATATATTCAGTTTTACATGTTTTGGACTGTAAAGATACTTTGTAATTTCGGTTATGGTCAAATCTGTTTAGGTTTGTGACCGTGTGATATTCGATAACCCTGGATTATCGCTTTTAATTTTTACCCTTTTGACAATTAACCATCTGGTATTCTTGATCTTGTTGTGTACCTGAGACCTTTCCTTGACAATGTCTTAGTAAAGACGAAAGCGCTTGGATTTCTGACTATCATTTTCCTGTGGGATTCGCTTATTTATGAAGTCACGTGCATCTACTGTGATTTTTTAAGCACACACACACACACACACAGATATATATATATATATATATATATATATATATATATATATATGTATATATATATATATATATATATATATATATATATATATATATATATATAAGTTTAGGTTTACAGGCAAAATATATTTCGGGCAGAGAGTTCAGCCCCCAGATGAGAATGTTTCCATACGCCTGTATATATATATATATATATATATATATATATATATATATATATATATATATATATATATATCAATAATAATTTTGCTAAATAAGCTATCTATAATTCCGGATTTATTATAATAAAAGTTCAGAATGAGTCAGAGAATTATTTAAACTCGCCACAATTTTTCCTCGTCTGACCTATATGAGTCATATTCAGAATACTTTTGCAGTCATTGATGTCATCAGACAGTCTTTATAAAACGCACAATTCTTCAAGAAACTAATAAATGAAGAACTTCGAGAAAAGAATTTAAATAAGTTTCAAGTCGAGGTGACCGAATCAATTTACTTAAGATTTTATTTACTGAGTCACTTAGCTCTTGAATACTTGGCGTTGATTTCGCGATGCTTCTCGAAGACTTGATGTCAAATTAGATAAAACAGGGAGAATAAAAAGAAAGGATAAAGTCTTAGGCTGACGCTCCATAAAAAAAGGTAAAGTAAAATGTCTCTGCATAAGTATGTTTGAGCCAGTAACTGAGCATAGGACATAATTAACAAGACACAGACGCAGCCTCACCTACATAGTACTATCGTTTCATAGTCATATGGTCTCGAAGAGCTCCAGTTGCTGCAAACATTACGAATAAAATGAACGAGAAAGATACAAGGGTTTAAATGGCCGAGTGAGATTTGTGAATTTTGTTATCAATGAGGTCCCCTCTGTACTCTCCTCTCAGTTGTTTAAAATCTGAAGATAGCGTGCGCCTTATAAGGAATCGCGTTTATTCGTATGTAAAGATGTATACGAACGAACGTCCGGTAGTAGAGATTAATATAAAGTCCGTCGTGTCGAAGCCGTTTCTCACTCCGTTGTCTGGTGGGAGACGGCTTGTGTTGTGCCCTCTGCAACATCCCTTTCTTCTTCTTCATCTTTTGCGTCTGGTCCTGTGGTAATCGAGGAGAATCCAACGACATGAAGGCCCTTGGTCTCCTGATAGCACTCGCCTCGCTCGCTTGTTGCGCAGGTAATGTGAAAGAGGTTCATTTTCTGTAGCTTTTCGGACACATAAATGACATAAGATACGGTTCTGTGCTGCAGAAATCCGCACCAAATGGTGGGCCTTTCTAATTGTGACTAAATAGCACCGCTAGAATATATTCAGGGAAATGTGTACTTCACTCTGTGCGAGCACAGAAGTGCATTTTTTATGCCTGCAGATTGACCCAAACATATATATTTAAGCATAGTCAGATGTGTATGGGCATATTCGGACTGCGTGAGTGACTGTCAATAATACCCAAACATACTGAAAGTATAATATATAGCAGCCCTACGCTGACCTCACCAATCACAACCACTACTGTCGCAAATTTCAGCGACGTTTAAACGATTCGTTTAATCCCAGATGTTATGGGACGGACGACCTAACCAAACAGGAGGGTGAAGACTGAACAAGAATGGAATTTTACAAGTATTTTATTACAAAATTAAACTCTGTTATATATAACATGGGAATCAAAGCCACGGCTTTCTCTTACACAAACTTTAAACCTCAAGGTAATATGCTCGCACACGCGACGCATTAATTTGCTACAAAGAAGAACCGACACGCCATTAGTCTACCTTCTTAAATCATGAAGAGTTTGTCGCAAATAATATGGCCAGTATTAAACACTAACTCCTCTTTGATCAATTACCATGGCTGTAATATAGATGGCTCACGTTTTGATTTTATCTGTGGAATAGGTTTACCGCAGCCTTCTTTGGCTGACAACTAGTCACAGAGTAGATAATCATGTCTAGACAGTGGTTTCATGTTCCTCGAATTATTAAGTTTCTTTCTTATCATTTTCACTTCTCTTTTGTTCACAGCGTCGCAGAGTTGCTTTTCTAGGCAAGAAAAGAAAGACCTGGCGAAAATGAGAATGGCAAATCGGTGCAAAGACCCCACTGAAAGATTTGTGCATGTTCCAGTACCTGACGGTTTCGAATACGTAAGTCTGGCATAAAGGCGGTTCCTCATGAGTAAATTTTATTTTTTACCACAATTGCAGTGCAAATTAAATATTAATTTGATACTTGGTGCTTTCCTAGTGTCATTAGTAATGTAATAAAGTATTTTTTTTAGTTCTGAAGTTTGCAGTTGTGTTAATCGGCTAATGTCTCTGTTGTTAGACGTCTACCAAGGAATAATTCTCAGCTCCTCATTTTAAAACAGTTTGTGTCGAGTTCCTCAGTGTTTCCCTCCCTTCCACAGATCATGCCAAGCACGGTCCAGGTGAAACGTTGCGATGGGTATTGCTGGATGATGAACAGAGCTTGTCTACCAACGAAAATTGAGAAAAAAATGGTCAAGGTTAGTATCTTAGTATCTCGAACGTCCAACAGCAACAGGCGTCTCAAGTGGAGGAGTTTCTGTTCATATGAGTGAACAATTTTGGTTGAAGTCCGAATTAGTTACCACAACGCTTCAGAGGAATTTTTCCAGAATTTTAGAACCAAAATGACCTAAGGTATCTTTTGAATGTGATGAAATCATTACTAGATAACTGTGTCACATGAAAACCATATTATTGTTGACTTATTCTCACTCACCCCTATCATATACAGGTCCAGGCAACACGCATGGCTCCGAATATGGTTACGGCAATGGAATGCCCGGTAGTGGAAGTGGATGAACACGTTAGCTGCGGATGCGAATGCATGACATCTAAGGAAGACTGTTCAGAAAACCAGGTCAGCGTTCTTTCCTCTGCTGCGGCCGAGTTTTTCATAGACGCATAAATTTTTTCGATCGTTGAATTACTACTAAACCCATTCTAACATATTGTAGCTTGTTCATAATACTCTGTTTACGATTTTTTTTTTTTTAATCTTTCGCAGGAGTTTGATGACAAGTCCTGCTCCTGCATGTGCAAAGAGGACCTTCGAGAGATGTGTGGTGGTGACAAAATGTGGAGTTCAGAGAGATGTCTTTGCATTTCAAACGGGGTCCTTCAGGAGATGGCTGGAGATTTGGATGATTAACGCTGAATGTACGGAGGCTCTCTCTCTCTCTCTCTCTCTCTCTCTCTCTCTCTCTCTGCACAGTCATATTTTGAACAAAGTATGTAGTATTAGTACTCAAATGTATTTTAGACCTTTGCGATTATTCGCAAAAGATGTGAATATTTGTGCACACTTACACGAATGCGGTTCTGCTAAACATGTTTGGATGATGGCGTCTTGTGGAAAAAAAACTATCATTATACTGTTCGAATTTACAACTAAAGCCGAGGGGTTTATGGTCCAATAAATTGATCAAAGAACTTTAGATTATTTCATTCCTCACCCACTCGCTGAGGGGATGCTGCCATGCTGCATGGCCTATATCTCTTGAGCCAATCAAAGGCATTGAAGGAAGGACTACATAGATATGATGTGGGAAAAGGATACCGTTTTTTGAACAGAGAGGAGACATGCAATATCACACGAACATGGAGGTATTGAATAATCAAAACATAATTCGAAATGAAGGTGAAATACAAATGAAAATGAGAAAGCTCCTACACGTTCAGACTGGTTCTAAATAAAACGATTATCCGTTAAATAGCCAAACGCGTGTGGGCGTGGTTTATTTATAAGGGCAGATGATATTTGCGCCTCGGCTTCTGCATATATTGATTTGATTTAATATTTCTGTTACTAAGAAACTGTTTAATGGCAAGAGGTTCCAGGCCTAGACAAAATTCACCCAATTAACAGGAACAGATTTCCTTTTAGTTTAGTGTGGATCCTGGTTTAGTGATTCTGCCATATCCATAGAACGCAACCTGTTTCAACAAATTTTGAGTCGTGCAACACTTCTTAGCTCTACAAGAAAACGAGGTTTTTACCCACATGGTGATTTGGTTGAAATTGATGTTTATGCTATATCGGGTCCCCTATCGCCAAAGTAAGTTACTATCCACGACCAACTAACCAGTAATTGACTGATTCATCTGATGAACCAGTGTTACAAATTAGCCTAACCCGGGAACAGAAATCGAGTTACCAAAGTTTTAGCCTGAGCGCCATCCCTGTAACGAACATACATAACTTTTATTAAATACGAATATGGAAACCAATATTTGTTACTTGGTATAAAGCTTGGCAGTAAAATGTTAAACGTATTCTCGAGTGACAAGAGGATCAGCCTATGTTGAGATGTTGTTGAAGAGAAGGGGCAGTAATGTTTTGGTGAGATGAGGGTACCCTCGTCGAGAACCGAAAAAAATCGACTGTAAATTATTCCCTTTTTGAGCTAATGCACTGCCACTGGCGCTCAGAGGCCTGTCATTCTCGATAGATCCAAGTCATTTCATGGTTTCGTGTACACTAGACAGCGTAGTGGGTCCTGTATTGCTGAAACTGCTGTGCGCAGTAAAAAGAGTGGCCTTGTTTTTTTTTAAATGAAATTCAACCTTATGCATCTCTACGTTTCACATTGTTTTGATTTTTCGACATTTGTTAACGTTAAAAATGTACCTATTATGTTGTATGCTGATCAGTAATTTGTGTATGACTGATAATCTGTAATTTTGCTGGTGATCTTTGTAGGTCTAGCGCCTTTTCATCCGTTTCAACAATTGTTTTCTCTTATAATTGCTTTTCAAAAATTTTAAATCATATAATATCCCTGCATTGGAATTCTTCGAGGCAAATAATCAAAAGACTAATGTTGCACCTTATCAGGTAAAAAAAAAAAAAAAAAAAGCCAAATCTTGTAAATGCCCCTAGTGTTGACAGTTATTTGACTTGCTCTCGCTTCCCTGATTGCAAATGGCAACAACCCTCTTGTGTTTTACAGTGTTTTCAAAAAGTATCAAAACAATGCCCGAGAAGGAAGCACTCACCCTGTAGATTTTCTCTGTAAATACGGTGTTTGCGTTTCTTTAATTCCACAAAAGCCAACACTTCACTTCGCAAGTCAGAATCAAAATTTACCTGGAAAACCAACTTTGTTGCTTAATTTCTGTCGATCGTTTGTTTGTATCATATATAGATGCCAAATACGGAGCAGTTTGCACTTACGGAGATTCACACTTTTATAGTTTACGACTTTTAGGTGGAAAATGTCATACAGGCATACCATGGAGAGTTAATATATTTGAAAATGTTAATTGTATACAAGTACTATGTAGTTTAGTGTTCCGCCACTAGGGCGGCGCTGCTTGTAACCGTGAAGCCTGGCGCCCCATAAAACTCGCGGTGTGTAGTATTGCACTTTTTTTTTTTTCATCATCTTCATAATGGTACCTACATTATGTAGCTTATCATTGTAGAAATGAGATCAGGAATTCAAGAGAAAACGGAATAACATTTCACAGTAAGCAAAGCATACTGAATTTGATTCACATGTCTCATATTTTCAGTATATTATTATGGCACATGCGTAATACAGTGGCGATTAGTTTTCAATCGGAGCTGCATCAATCATATACATGGCACATGATATAAAAAAAAGCTTGCTCTCTATTAAAAATTGCTAGTGGTGAGTAGGCCTATTGTCTCGTCTTTCAGTGATGCAGCATAATGCCACCTGTCAGTCACTGAGAATTCTTCGTAGTAGGTAGGCCAGTAGGTTACTGCCTATTCCATTAATCTGTCAGCTTCAGACATGTAAAGGCAGCGTTAAAACTGTGTTACAAAATGCTTTTTATCAAACGTGATTACTTACTTGGTGAGAGTATTTCAGGATAACGTAAACAAACTTGAAAACAACCTCTATTTTTCGATTCA
Organism: Macrobrachium nipponense; assembly: GCF_015104395.2. Lineage (NCBI taxonomy): Eukaryota > Metazoa > Arthropoda > Malacostraca > Decapoda > Palaemonidae > Macrobrachium > Macrobrachium nipponense. Next base: position 69,344,528 of record NC_087212.1, on the reverse strand, counting down.
AAGTAAGTTCTATTTTCATATGATGAACAAATCTTGGTTTAATTTGTTTTCAGCAAACGATAGGCTAGCACTGCGAGAACTTGCATTTGCGACACCTGGTCAAAATGCGTTTTTTGGTCTCAAACGCTCATTCGCCACCTAAACTATTGGGGTAATGGGGCAAATGTAAGTTCGGGCACTGTAAAGTCAACCATATGGCCTCTATACATAAGTATCTTTTTATACAAATGTAAGTTCTCGCTTTTCAGAGTTCTGACGAGCAAGAACTTACTTTAACCACTGAAGTCACGTGAGACATGCGTCAGCCAATGGTTTGCGAGTTACCCCGACACAGCTGAGCGGAGCGTCGCTTTGTAAACAGAACTTTTTACACAGTTTTCGTGTGTTTTTTTTTTTTTTTTTCGTTATAAGCAATGGCCGGACAGTACAGTGACACTGCGAGTGATAGAGACACAGGGGATTATTTGTTCTTTGCTATAAGTTTTCATCATAACCCTTTATTTCAATGTCTATCGAACACTCGGTTCATTCATATCTGCTGTATCCCTTTGCCTCCCTGTATTATACCACTTCGCTTTTATGTATTACACTCCTACATGGCTACTGTACACTTTATTTACTTTATGTATTATCCTTTTACTTCATAAAAGTAAACTGGTGATTGCAGTAGACTTAAACTTTGGTTCGGAACGAATTCCGTCAGTAAAGGAAAAAAATTGTCGATGTAATTCAGTGATGTCATTGACAATTTTTAAAACTGATGATTTATGGTTTATGCAAAATTGTTTTTTGGTCACAGCTGCTACTAGTATCAAGTACCAAGTAGCAAACACATAAAAACACACCCAGATAATGACTGTTATACTTACCTATGACTGCTTCAGTTTTGCATTTTTTACGATTATTCACTACTAGTAGGAACTAGTAGCAAGTAGCAGATATCTGCTACTTGCTACTCGTTGCTACTAGTATACACAAATACACAACCTGGTAAGAAAGACATTATACTTACCTGAGAAGACAGTTTTATTAGCTTAATTTAGAATTTTTTGTTCAAATTTTTTTTATTTTTCTTGTTAAGTGCTACTTGTAGGAACAAGTAGCAAATAGCAAACATAAACAAAACGTCAACTTGAGATAGTTACTACTATCTAATTGCATGCTGTAACTATACAAACTATTATTTTGGATTTTTTGGGAATACCACTATTATTAGTGATTTCCTATTACTTGCTACTAGTAGCAAGTAGCAAGAAATTCTTACCATATTACATTTTCTGGAAGCAAAATACATCTAAAACATTATAAGATTACATTTTAGCAGTTTCGGGATCCTAATGATGCCCATAAACACACAAAAGTATTAATAATATCCAAATTTGCTACTTGTAGGTAGGTGCCTCTTTGACACTTCTAGTAGCAAATGAAAAGTCTGAAAATCGTATCTGGGTTACTGAAAGCAATGCACTATGACCAAGTAACAAATTTACATTTGGAAATTAACTTGTTGACTATTTAAGCGGTGAAGAAACTTGTTCAAAGTGTTTCAAATGCCAAAAAAATGCCTTAACAAATTTAGTTACTACTTCTTAATAGCTTCTAGTAGCATAAGTTGGGAAGCCTAATTTTTTTTTTACTAGTTCTAGCGTTAAAGTACATGAAATTTGGAAAATTGTCATATAAGAATTTTTTCTGAGAAACAAATAATAATCTAGCTATAGCATTACCAATTTTGAAAACCTTGAACGCGTTTTTCTCCATTTTTTAAAATGTGGCGAATGTAAGTTCTCGCAGATTGGTGATAAATATCTTTAATAAAAGTTATCGAATCATCATGCCAAGGAAAAAAGTTAATCTTTAAGAATGGCAACAATTATAAGTCTAGCAAACGCTTGCCATGTGACGATTGATTCGACACCCGCCCCCACCCTTTTTTTTGAGATAGGGGTAAAAATAACATTTCATTTGAGCTATGTGTTAACTTAATGGTTTGCTACTACAGTATAGTATTGTGTGCTAGAGCAGAATTTTCTAATATATCTAATGTTTAGCGGTATGGTATGTGTGTGTGTGAGTTTTATTTTTCTATCTTTTTTTACAAATGGTTGGCAATCAGCTTCTTCGATTTAGCCAACAACTTGCCGGCACCGGCTCTTGCTCCCAGAGCAGTTCGTAACAAAGAAGCTCAGCGATTACTTGCCTCTCCTGCTGACAGCCAAAGGAGATCTTCAACATAATGCCTCTCTCTCTCCTATACGTTAGCCTCACCATAGGAAGGTCAGACTTCGAATAACATGAACGTATTGTGGCTCATTTGACTAGAGTTAAAAATCGGTTACCCGTGTCTGGCTTATTGATTTCAAAATCATAACGGAGAGAGAAAGCGAAAATGACATTTGCGAGGGGAAGGGCTCCGTCAAACTATTATCACTCCTATGATTAAAAAGAAAAGAAAAAGAAAAAGCGGACCTTTATTTGGTAACCTTACACAGCCAAAGTAAAACCATTATCAGATTGCTCCTTCATCTTCTATTTTCCCAATCTTTTTTAGACATGAATTCAGGATAAGTTTGAAAAAATGAACAATCAAGTAGAGTTTAATATTTTCTAGGTAATCCGAAGAACGTTCTTCAGCTGTACATTGTTTCAAGGGTCACCTCGCAGGCAAATCTGAAAAAGGAAAAAAGTATTGACTGCTTTTAGTACTTATACAAATTATGAAGTTTTAGAATCACACTGTTTACATTGACTGCAAATGAAATGTCCGTTACAGAATTTGAAATACAGTTAGAATTATTCATGATGTAAACCAATACTTAAAGACTACCTCCAATACCGATTCTACCTAATATATATATATATATATATATAATATATATAGATATATATATATATATATATATATATTATATATATAAAGGCCATTTGCTGACTTACTTGTACTCAGAATCGCAGTTGATGTCATTCCAGTGATTGTCGTAGTAAGGGTGAGAGATGACGCAGTCTTCGTCTCCATAATAGTCGTTGGGTTCGCCAGACATCCATCTGCAGGAGGGGGGAAGATCTATGTCATCCCTCGTAAATATATACTGTATATATTACAGTAGGATTGTGAAATCAGAAATCCCTTGGGAATTTGTGAAATGAGCAACACAACACATTTGACCTGGCCAAGGGCTAGTACTAAACACGGCGGCGAAATAGCGTAGATGAATCACTGTTTCGCCGTGTTATTACTAGCCCCAGGGGATCAAATGTTCCTAAGCGAATCGCCGATTTCACAATCTTACTGTAACGCACGCACACACACGTATATATATATATATTATATATATATATATATATAATATATATATATATATATATTACCAGGTTCGTATGTACCTACTGGTAACAACTACAAAGCCTAAGGCTAAGATTCATATAGTATATATCAGAACAACTGGTTGTTAAGATGCAATTGGATTAGACGAAGAGAAATAGGAAGCGCAACAAAACCATCCTGGCGTAACCTCCGCTTTTTACATCATCAAATGCCGTCCGTGAGGGGACTCTTACTTGTTATACTGAGGAAGGCTCTTGTCAGAACTCCACCTGAAGGTGCCCTCTTCGTCCTGATCGTTGAGACCTAGCCACGTCTTCTCTTCTATCAGACCTGAGGAAGTGGAAATCCAGTCTTAGAAGGGCAAGAAAATGCTTCCCTTCTGATTTGATTCGTGTCTCACCTTCTAGCAGTAGTACTACGGGCTGCTCTATGAGCAAGAGCCCGTGCTGGCATAAGGCCACCTTAATCTTCAACAACATAACAGTGTATTGGACAGATCAGACAGCTCGTTAATAAGATTACATAAAACAGAAAAATGATTAAAGAACGACAAGCTCATATTTACGCAGGAAGACGAAACAGAACAATTACTGAACTTTTTTGTTATCCAAAAGGCTTACGAAAGCGTCTGTAGCATAATAAATAAAAAGGCATGGACTTCGTGGTAAATTTTCAAGCCAGTAAGTAAGATGAGCAGTCCTACAAATTATTAAAATGTTAGGGAGATATCATTAGAATTATTATAAAGTTAAGATTTACCAGGCCAATGAGTCTAACTAGACTCTTACAGTGCTGGTCCAAAAACATTTGGGAGGAAATTATTTTTAAAATATGCTCATAAAATGTGATGTCTACAACGTGGAATGGTATGGAATGTAGTTAATGAATTACAATAAATTAATGATAAATGAGGAGGATTGTTAAAGTGATAGATGAGGTTGGATTTAAAAATATGAATTGAACGTATAAAAGACTGAAATAGATAAAAATGACAAAAGTCTTCTATTTTAGTAGGGTATAAATATGTTAAATCTCATTAATCAAATTAGTAATTTTTAAAAATATTAACACTATATAAAGAAAAATGATCTGACTCTGATAGTATTTCTGATAATGATTTATTGCCTAAATATAAATTTCTTTCTCTATAAAAAATTAGGCATTCACATAAAATATGCTTGAATGTTAAAATTGTATTGCACACATTGCAATGAGGGATGTTCCCTTGTGGAGTTATCATTTAATACTCGTGAGTTAGTCTTGTGTGGCCTATTCGTAATCTTGTTAATATTACTTCAGCTCGTTTTTCCTTTTGTACTCATGTATTCCACAAGTCTACATTCTGTTTGATGCACTTTAATTTATTGGTGTCTGCTTCACTATGCCACAGATTTTGCCATTTTGTTTTTATGCATTGCTTCACTGAGTTTATATAATCTGTAGCAGGCAATTTATTGTCAAAAATTGGTGAATTTATCCCAGGCTTGACCTTTTCATTACCTTGGATTCCAACATGGGCAGGAATCCAGCAGATTTCAATGTTAACCCCACGTGAATATAATTTATTGATGATTTGTTTAATTCCCTTTACTAAAGGGTTCTTATGTGAGTAACTTTTGAGGGATTCAATTGCGCTTCTTGAGTCAGAATAGATTACAAATTTAGTATTCAGTTTATTATTTGACAATTTTATCTGATTGATTGCCAATATAATTGCTGTTAACTCAGCAGTAAAGACAATTGCTTCAATTGGCAATGAATTCTGACTTATTTTGCATGATGACACTGCAGCACAACCAACTCCTGCAGAAGATTTGGATCCATCAGTGTATATTGCTTTATGTGGGCCTTTACTTCGAATCTGTTCTAATGTATACTGTTTATAGCGATCTGAAGTATAATCTTGGTTTTTTGACAAATGATATAGGTTAGAACATACTTTGATTTTCTTCATCATCCAAGGAGGTGGAGAGTTTGAGGGTGGGAGTATATTTACTCTAACACCAATAGATTCCAATAACCTATTAGCTCTCATTGGAAAAGGTGGTTCGTGATTACTAATAAATATATCTCGCATGGCAAACAGTTTTTTAATGCCTACCTACAAATAACTATACTAAGAAAATAATCTTTAAAAAACTACAGTACATACCGGAGACGAAGTCCCATTCGGCAAAGCTGGAAATCTGGACGTAGTCCGCACCTATGCTCCTGCAGTATCCCAGCCCATCCTTCCAGGTTCCAGGCGTATTGCTGATGTAATAGCACGAGTTGTTAAACGTATGCCAACCGCGAGGGCACGTCCTGGCGGCTAAAACATGAACTAATAATGAGTAAATAAAATAAAGACTATAGTTTTTGCACAAAAGATGAACGAATTATGTTGACAAACTCATTTTAATCGAAAAATTACAAGATGTTACCTCTCGAGCAGAGACCCTTAGACCATTCCATACTCTCTTGGTTGTGCTTGCAACACTCTTGTAGCGAGAGCAGCTCGTTTTCTATGTTGTCCAACTTCCTTAAAATCTCTGGAATCAGAACATAAATAGATGATCATATTAACTGAAGAATGGGAAAAAGCCTTTAAGGAAACATGGCTGCAAAAAAGGCATATTTTTCACTTTCTACATTCTAATATAACGGGAAATGAAAACGTAGGTCTATTTATTAGTTCCTACATTCTAATATAACGGGAAATGGAAACGTAGGTCTATTTATTAGTTCCTACATTCTCATATAACCGGAAATGGAAACGTGCGCCTATTTGTTCAGATCTTGCATTCTAATATAACGAGAAATGAAAACGTATGCCTATTTTTCAGTTATCACCTTTTATGTAACGGAAACTGAAAAGTAGGCCTATTTTTCAGTTCCCACCTTTAACGGAAACTAAGAACGTAGGCCTATTTTCCGGTTCCTACCTTTTAATGGAACGGAAACTGAATACGTAGGTATATTTTTCAGCTCTTACTTTCTAATTTAAAGGAAATTAGAAACTCAGGCCTATCTTGTAATTCCAGCCCTCTGATGTAATTGAAACGAAACTAGTTTTGCCCTTTTCACCAGTTGGGCTTTACTTACCGCTCATGACATTCCGCTGCTGATCCATGAACCTCATGGCTTCCTCCGTCGGTTCTGAAAGAGGAGAGAGCATCTGTTCGTTCATTCCTTAATTAAAGAACGTGGTAGAAATGCGCAACTTTCTCGTTCTCTCTCTTCGTTCCGGAAATCAAGCAAATTGGGCGTGGGAGGGTGCAATAAGGAAGCACAATAGAGCAAAAAGGATCACGGGTAAGTACTCTGGGAGTAAAGTGAACTACATATACATATAATATATGTGTATGTAATATTATTATTATTATTGTTGTTGCCGGAAATTTTTTGCAAAGCAATGTAATCGTTGGTTTTGCCGGATATGAGCTTATTGATGTGAGCGTGCACGTTCGCTCTTGATTGGGTGCAGGGGCATTGAAACAGGAGGCGTTTATTGGTCCTCTCACTCCATAATCATGGCCAGATGATACGAGACAGAGCACTGAAGCGAGAGAAAAAGAGAAAGATATTGCGCTCAGACATGTAATTTCAATAACTCAATGCAGGAATATTTCAGTCCAATAGCTTGGGTCTATTTCAGATCTAAGTTAGGCCTTCGAAGTGACCTTCCAAGGTCGTGGTGATGTTGTATTGCAGTTTATCCATGAAGCCATGGAGGAGGATGTCCACGGGAACGAAGTCCTGACTGTTCCCACTCAGGACGATGGCGCTCAGAACCACACCTAGTACCACTTGAGATAACATCCTAACTTCCCGAACACCACCATGATACTGACTTCGCTTGTGGGCGGCGGTGGGACTGGTAAGTGGGCGCGGTAATGGCACCAGCAAGTGGGTGCGGTTTTTCTGTTAAACGAACGACTTGGAGGGGGTTTCGCACTTTATTCTATCCTGCAGGAAGGACTAGAGTGGATGCTTCCTTATTGCCTAAAGGAGAAAGGTTCAGTTCCCTTGCATTTTGTGCTTTCTTGGTCATGGTGTCATGAAAAAATATATAAATAAAAACTGCAAGAACAGTGTATAATCACTTTAGATGCATTTGACAACGCCCTTGATGATAATAATTATTCATCCCGTCTATGCAAAGGACTTTTTCGATGATTCTGTCATAACGTTTCTTTTGCTGTTTGTAATCCAGCTGAGAAATACGTCAGTCACATCGAATCTGGCTTTGTTGTATTCTTTGTTGCTCCCTGACTTATGAGAAATAGGCCCTAACCCTCCAAATAACGAAATATTTAAACAATATTACGAAACTCATAGACTTAGTATAGTAATTTCAGCAAATAAAATAATACTAGCTGTCCTCTTCTGTACAGATTTATTAATTATTAAAGGAACTTAGTTCATGAACAGTCGCGACAATTCGGCATATATACATACACACACACACACACACACACACACACACACACACACACACACACACACACATATATATATATATATATATATATATATATATATATATATATATATATATATATATATATATATAAACAGGGATGCTGAGTCAAAACAAATATGCAGTAGTACTTGAATTTTTGACGGAGTTAAAGAACCCAGCAAAGGAGTTTGGTAACATTTGCGAGAACAGACAGATGAGAATAGTAGTGAGCATGAGTAAGATTAAGAGTACAAAGAGAGCAGAAGGATGGCAAAATGAAAGGTGGGAGAATCAGAGAATAGGTAATTTACAGAACAGCTGAAGCAAGTTAGGTAGCAGGGTATGTGCAAAAGATAAGGAAGAGCCAAGTCTCCATTTTGGAAGCATTAGAAGTGTAAGGAATTTTTCTGTAACGATTTTACATAAGTAATTTTATATAAACATGAGATGCTCCTCGGTCTAATATGAATATATCGGTGCATATTCGTTACCCGTAACGTTAAGGAGATCCAGTCTCATTTCTTCTATAAGGGTCAGATGTGGGATACACCTAAGCTTCATTTATGGGTCGTGAATTTTGTTGTATGTGGTTCTCTCTCTTAGTAAAAATATAAATATACATATATGTATATATTTTCTATATATGTATATAATATATATATATATATATATATATATATATATATATACATATATATATATATATATATATATATTTATAATATGTATATATATATATAATATATATATATATATATATATATATATATATATATATATATAATATTTGGCCATATTTTCTATCTTATGCAATTTCCACTGAAGTCACGACCCCCAAATTAGATAGAATCTCCCCAAACTATGGATTTTTTTTTTTTAATAAATAAAAATTGAGACGTGACAACTCTACGTCGGTAGACACCCGCAATTTCATGCTGCCGATCCCCCCAAAATAGATGAAATCCTTTGGCCCCCGAAAAAAATTTGAAATAAAAAAAATATTAAGATTTAAGAATGAGGACTCGTTACTAAATGGAAAACTTTTTTCTTGCAAATTTAATTGGGTTGAAAATAGGAGGGATTTGACAGATGGCATCCGCTTTTGCACTTTCCACAACTTAGACGATTGGATTTGAACAAGAGGGGAGGAAGGATTCAGATATATTTGAAATAAAATGGCATAATCGCTACATGTATTAATGCAATGCTGTCTACACTCGTTCTTGAATAAATGTCATGAGTTTATCTATTTAATACATAAGAGTAAAACCAATTTAATTGCAAAATTAAAAATACATCGTTCATGTTTTATCGCTTTGTAATGATTGACTTTCCCGGCTGACATATAGGTCTACGTAAGGTTTAAGGTTCTTCTTGAGAGAGCACGATTGTTTTGTCTCTCTCCCGATAAATGGATAACCCACTGAATGTTTAGATGTGTGTAGGATGATTACCTATCTTAATTTTAATCTTGAGACATTTGGAAGTGTGTATGGTGTTTGTTAGTGTTATCTTGAAGTGGTTTGGCATGTAGGAAGAAATGAAGGCACTGTATAATTTGGAAGTGTTAGTTAGGAGGAAAGAAAAGACTAAAAAGCCAAAAGAGTTGATCCACTATTGTTGCTTTTTTTTCAAGCTGGCTTTATGCCAGCGCGGGTTCTTGCTCACTGACCAGCTCGTAAAGTTCATCCCCGATTCGTAAGTTAAAGTAAAAAGCCGACAGACTCTAGTCTTTTTCTTTGACTTCCGTAAAGCTTTGTTTGTTATCAGTTTGCGAATACAATTATAAACGTGCTTTATAGACAAAGACATAGAAGTGACTCAGAAGTTTTTTTTTCTTTTGTTACATTAAAAGAAGAAAAAGGCTATGGTCTTTGAAAGGCATTTCACCAATCTAATTAATTTGGAAGTTCAAAACTCACGCAGAAAATAGTAACAACTGCACGAGGGCGGAACAGAGAGAGAGAGAGAGAGAGAGAGAGAGAGAGAGAGAGAGAGAGAGAGAGAAGACATCTCTCAGCAAAAAATGAAAAGTAAAACTCAAAAGATTTTTATTATTAGAGACTGTATTAGACAATAAACTCCTCAGCTTTGCAGTAATGGAAACAGAGTACAGACAATTCCCCTTCTCTAGGTTAGGAGCCTGGTAAGGTCCCGTATGCACTGAGATGTACCCTAAATTTGACTTCAGATCTTGTTTAAGGATTGTTTATGCATAAGAAAAAACTTGGTCACATGTTCCACAACTGGCCTATTTTCCGCCATTTTGAAATCCAAGATGGCTGCCTGACAAAAATGATAAAAGTCAATAAATGACCAGAATATACTCAATATACATATCATTTCAAAGGTATTGAATAGGAGAATACATAATAGGATGATTTGAGTATTATCACATCTATTTTTTTTTTGTCTGTCTATGAGTATGTATACAGGATTGCAAAGGAGCCTCAACTTTTGCAGCCAGAAAAGTTTAGCAATATATTTCTAGGCCTTGGTGGTTTTCATTTGGCCAAAGTAGTAATATCTTCCATTGGCAAGTATCTTTAAGACAGTGGTGTGGAACAAGTGTTCACAGAGAATGAAATATTTGGCCCAAAGATAGTCCAGAATATTTTAAAGGGCAGCCATTATTCACGTGCTCTAAGAGGTTTATCTCTAATTGCCGAAGTTATGCATCAACATCCCTGGAAACAATTTCTTCAGCAACAGGGTGACTCAAAATCTCACCAAACTCTTTTCAGAAATAGCACTGCTACAACTTTATTGTAATGGAAAAAAATTGAAGAGAGTCTCACAGTATCCTTGGAAAATGTAAGAAACTTCTATGTGACACAATACCCACGCTTGATAAATTTGTTCCAATAGGAGAAGATCAAAATGATATCTTTATATAGTGGAGTACATTTCCAACCTACCTGTTCCCTCTGCTAAGAGACCTGACTCGTTCACAAAGGGAAGGAAACTGGGAATTACATTTGTCAGCTGTTCGGCGAGCCTTACCACTGTTCTTTATTTTCGACAAGACACTGTTCACGATGGGAACAGTATTTTATGAAGACTGTGTGCAGCTGCCGCGCAAATTTCCTTCAATCCAGGCAGAGTTTCTTAAAGGCCATTTTGTCGTGAAACATTTTACTCATAAAGTCAGTAGTGTACCCCAGTGGACCAAGCGCTTGAGCAGATGTACAATAAACCTGCTAAAGGCCATGGGGGCATTTTAGGACTAACAAGAAGGAAAGAGGCAGTAGCTCATCGTGATCTAACTAGGCAAAGAAAAATTCCTGATATCGGCCTTCCTTTCTTCGTGAGTTTTGTGGCTGAATGATGAAACGAGTCCTTTACATCATGAGCTTTCAACAGCCACAACCAAGCATGATGAGATTTGCATTCAGTAAATGCTTGCATATATTCATGAAAGAGACAACCCTTTTGATCTGTTAAACAACAAAAAGATGAGAAATCTTGTCACTGGAAAAGAGATTAGTGATGAGAAAAGCAAGTATCTTTTGAACTGTATTAGTCTTGGACAGCAAACATACAAGGAATTTGCCAAAACAAGGTTTAAAGATAAAGAAAAGTGTTTGATCCAATTAAAAAAACGAGTAAGAAGCATAATATATGCAATGATTCCTCTGCTGATATACAGAAAGACACGAATAATGCCTTCCACACTATTGACATTGCTAGAGCCAGGGGCTATGATATCTCACAGCTTCTGGCACATGAAATAACATCCACCTCGTATTACCTAATTATATGTGGCTATTTGCAAAAGTCGCTCAAATCAGAACTTACGCATGTAATTGAATAAAAAAAAGACCTAAAGAACCAGCTCCACAGAAAGTACCTTTCTCAGACACCAGTCCTACAGCTATTGTCTTTGATTTCATGGCATATGCTAGAAAATGATCAGTGACATAGTTGATATGGCAGCTCACTTGTGGAAAATATTTTCTTGCATGTCAGCCGCTTGCAAACGAATTGATATTGTCTTTGATATTTGTGATGGAGATAGTATAAAAGACTGAAAGAATGCGGAGAAGAAAAGTTGATCTAATAGAGATATCTATCAATCGCAGTGACACTCCACTTCCAGTAGATATGGAAAGGTTCTGGTCATCAACCAAAAACAAGGTAAGGCTGCAAGAATTTTTCATCAAGTGGTTAATTGAAAAAGTGACTCAAGGCACAGAAAGTATGTCCATACATATATACTTTGGAGGTTCTCATGAAGATGACTTGTATAAGTGCCTGAGAATCAGCTCTCAAACTGTTATGGATGTACCGACACTTCATTGTCAAGACAAAGAGGCTGATGATAGAATGTTGTTACATATCAACCATGCCACTTGCACATAATTATTCAAGAGAGTCATAATGACTTCACCAGATACAGATGTTTTAGTAAGCCTACTGTTCCACTTCAGTGAAACTTGTAAATTCAGTGGTTTAGAAGAGCTATGAATCCTTTGTGGACAAGCCAACACCAAAAGGACATTGCCAGTCCATGATTTAGTACTGACAATGACAAGTGCACTAGTTTTTGTACCTCCAGCTGGCCACGCACTTATGGTTGTGACACGACCAGCAAGGCTTCAACGAAACTTGCTGTATTCACGTCAGCAGAGCAAGGTGGAATATTGTTAATCAAGGATTTTGGAAAATATAAAGAACTTTCTCATGATATGGAAATCAAAGCAGAGCAGTTTCTTGCCCGAGCCATTGGTGGAGTCAACACAGATACATTCAGTGAGCTGCGACATTTCCTGTGCCATCACAAAAGCATTAAAAACAATTTTGAAAGGCTTGTTCCAACTTCAAATAGCACACAGCATATTAAGCGAACTTTTTTGCAATGTTATTACTGGACAAATGCCACAAAAGCTACCACAGATTCGTATACCGAATCCACTAGATTATGGTTACATTTTGAAAGATGACTTCTTGGTACCACTTATTGTTTCTGAACTTAATCAACCCCCAATTTTCCATTTCCATGCACCTGTAAAAAATACTTTAGGTCAAATGTATGTCCTTGCCGTATAGCAGACATTAGTTTCTGTGAATTCTGTAAGTGTGATGCAAGTGGGCAGTGTAGCAATCCACATAATACTATAAGAAAGAGTCACAATGATTCGAAAGACAGTGAAGTTGATTTAATGGTGGAATGGGAAATGAAAGTTTGAGAGTGTGATTTCTTTTCCAAACAATTAATAGTTCGTTACACAAGTGTTTGATTCATTTGCTTAAATTTACTACCGCACAGTATTGGGAGACAGATCAACATATATGTATGAATAAATTTCTTTTAATCTAATTTTTTTTATTTATACTCATATCTGAAAAAAATTTGTCAAACCATCCTATTATGTATTCCCCTATAGCCAAGACCTTTGAAATAATATGCATATTGAGTATATTCTGGTCATTTATTGACTCTTATCATTTTTGTCAGGCGGCCAAACAACCTTTAAACAAGATCTGAAGTCAAATTTAGGGTACATCTCAGTGCATACGGGACCTTACCAGGCTCCAAGACTACTCGGGACGCCTTGATACAATCATGTTGAGAAGAATGCCATGTATTTAAATGCACTACACAAATATCCACATCATTTGAGAAATCATTACATAAAAATCATAATTACCATAAGGCATTGGTTCTTGTTCAAAGTAGGCCTGTGAGAGAGAGAGAGAGAGAGAGAGAGAGAGAGAGAGAATTTAAAGCCACCGTATCGTCAGCATAATTATTCATCTATTCCACTTCCTCCAGTCAGTTCTTCAAGGTCCACTATGAGGGATGCAGAGGCACTCAGCTGTTTTCCACATCGCGCCATTGCCACGACATAGGTCTCGGGCTTTCTCGCTGCACAGGCAAGAGCAGGACTCCTCGTCAAATTCCTGCGAAAGATAAAAATGATGAAAACGCTCTATATTTACCGCCCATGATATACTAGAGATCTTTATCTCGTCATGACTGGAGTGGAATGGAAAACTCAGTAGAAACGAAAAGAAGGCTCACCTGGTATATTGTACAGTTGGCCTGAGAAATCTCGCATTGGCATCCACACTTAAGATGTTCCTCCACTTTTTCAATGTTGCACTCCATTTTCGTTACATTCGTCGTTACCTCGATCTGATTTGGGATAAGGAGATAGGATTGAAAAATATTTGAAGACGAAACAAGAGGAGCGGAGAGCCCAGGTGTAGTCAAGGCTTGGGTGTAGTACTAATCCGCTCAAAGGAAGCAAAATCTGTGAGCATCTTCACACCCTTTTTTTTAATTTTAGCTTACATTGCTGTTTTGGGAATGAATATTGTTAACTCTAAATCAAGGCTCTAAGAGATCATGATAATATGGTTTATTGTGAAAACGTGACGTTTATCTACTTTTAATTTCATCACGTTTAAAAGATACCTTAAGTCAGTATAGCGACTATGAAATTCTTGAAAAATTCCTCTGGACCAAGGATGTGTTCATCTTAGGTTTCCTCGGAATTTCGTGGGATGAATTGGTTATAGTATTGCTTCTCTCATTTGGAGAGAAAGGCCTACACTGGAAACACCTGACCTGACTCCTGTTGGACTTTGAGATACTGTACTAACCATGAACATTTTCGTTGTATATTTTGTTGGCAAACAAGCTCTCCCGGTCTCCAAGCAAAACCCATCACACCTTTTCACTCTGACTATGGGTGGTATTACCTGTGGAAGGCGAGGAAACACTGAGGAATTAACACGAACGGTTTTAAACAGAATGCCACAGCTTTTTTGAAAAAAAAAAAAAAAAACACACACACACAACAAACTTCAAAACTATGGAAAATTCTTATTTCATTGCAAATGCCATGAGAGTAGCACTAACCACTGGAATCACTGAAAAAAAAGTACTATCTTGCCATGAGGAACCTTATCTTCATGTCAATAAAAGAACTGACCTCATTGAGCTAAACTTACTTTGTAGGCACCGTCGGGCACCGGGATTGGGATAATTTTCTCTGAAGGATCTGGGCACATATTTTCCTTACTCATTTTTTTCATCAACAACTGTTCTGTCCTACCAAAGCAGTTCATACCCCCTGTGAACAACAGATCAGTGAAAATGGTCAAGGAATGCATTCCAGAGGCAGCGAAATAGTGTTTTTCTTAAACAAATTACAAACTGATGATGGCATATCTGTGGAGTGTTTCTAACATTGTCCTGATTGATGGTATAGTAGATACTCATTATCGGTGCATCTGATGTCTAGGCCAGTCCCTTACGACGCTCCTGATTGGCTGTTGATAAGCCAATCACGGGGCTGGAAACTCTCAGTCTCTCTCAAGAGTTCACACAGGCAGGATGTATGTTCCACCTCTCATGGGGGATACGTCTATCAAAAGCATCCCTCAGGAGAGGTGGAACATACATCCTGCCTATGTGAACTCTCTCGAGGGACTGAGAGCAAGTTCCAGCCCTGTGACTGGCTTATCAAAAGCCAATCAGGAGCGTTGCAAGGGACTGGCCTAGACATCAGATGCACGGTTGGTGTGAATCTACTATAGTACTACACTGAATTGACAGCTGTGCTTAATTAAGCCGTTTACTCTTAGGGAAAAAAAATACCAACCTCTTCTCTTCCCTCAGAACGTTTCAAGCAAGTGGGTCTTTATGACGTATCTTTGACGCAAAGCCATCTCCTTACCTAATTGTTGAAACAAAATTGTTTAACATCATACAATAGTTTAATTTAGTTTTTTTTGAAAGAAATCGTATGGTCCAGGTAGGCAAAATAACATTGAACCATAAGTCAAAAAACGTTTCGATATAGAGTGACCAGACGTCCCCGGAAAAGTTCCCGTTTTCACTGTGACCAAAAGATCCGAAATTGGAATAAAAAAAAATGTTGTCAAAACTATGCATAGTTGCACATCGTACTACTCTCACTGTAGTACAGTGTGCAGTGTATATAACTAATACCAAGACTAAGGAGAAGGCCTTAGTTTGGGTGAAGTGTCTGGCTGATAGTTTTTTTTTTTTTTTTTTTTTTTCCAGCTGATTTTATGGGTGTTCTTGATCTCAGCTACTTTGATCTGAGAAAAAAATTTCATTGTTAATCAATTGAATTTTCCTTCAATTCCTTTGCAATTTAGGATAAATGGGGCGAGAGAAACTTTTGAATGCTGCTTTATGAAAGGTAATGGCTGCAGTGTCAACGGTTTTCGTTTTTCAATGACAAAAACATGTCATGTTTTGGAGTCATTTTTTTACGCCTCTGAACCGAAAATGTCCCCGGATTTTGTCTCAGTAATCTGGTCACCTTATTTTGATTGTGGAGGAGACGCTATACCGATGGTTGGGTGGCTACCTCATTGTCTCAAGTAAAAAAAAAAAAGTATAATGAGACACATTAGGACGAAGTCTGAACCACTCAGTGCTTTAGTGGCTGAGAAATTTTGATAAACCTTTGACCCTAAGAAAGGTCCAAACGTCAGCCACCGAATCTATGATAGCCATGGTCATTGATCAAAGAAGGACTTGAATGACGACGAGATGTTGGATTTTCATCCCTCCAGTTGTCGTTTTTTCTTTTAACCAAAGTTGAATTTGAGGATGGAACCTCTCAAGCAGTTGTAAGTTACTGATGCGATCAATGTATGGCTGCCATTATACCGGGCGTCTCCAGAAAGTCCCAGTACCATTACAAGTATTAATTGCTCAGAAACCATATAACATAGAGTAATGCAGTATTTTGTAGAATGTCCTACATTTCCTCAAGTTTACATTCAGAGCACTTCATTCTATAAGAAAAAAAAACAACTGCATTACTCTGTGTTATATGGTTTCTGAGCTATTAATACTTGTAATGGTACTGGGACTTTATGGACACCCTGTATTTTCTGTCAGTGTCTAGTTATTAACAAAATAGCATACGCTAAGCTATCTAAATGTAACCCATACATAATATTTACGCACGCACACACACACACATTCGAGAATGTTTATGTGTAATTGTATGAGATCATTTGTGCGTAAACAGCTGCCCTTAGTACACGCAATATCAAGCAACGCATACAAATAATAAGCTCTAATGTTTTTTTTTTTAATCCTGAAACTTCACTACTGAAGAATTTTGAAATAGAAAATCAAATAGAAAGCCTCAATAAGTTACAATTAGAAAGTCGCCTCGCCTCCAATTTTGAGTCGTCTATAATCTCCCGAAAACTTCAGAAAGCGATTCTCTGTCACATTACCCTCGGAGCAATGGAGTAGGGAGCATGCCACCAGCAGACCAAAAACCAAGCCCTTCATGTCGTCCGACTAGTCTGGAAAACCGCGGGATCCGAAGTCAAAGATGATGACGCAGAAGGAGAAGAAGAAGGACTTGATGACTGATGGAGACGACCCCTTCCACAGCTTCCCCGACAGAGCAGAGAGTGAGAAAAAGGCTTCGACGTGACGGACTTTATATGTCCATCCACCGGACGTTGTTGTTACACGTGCTTGCGTGCCCCAATCAATAAACACCATTTATCACGAGGTCTGAGGTATCCTAGAATTTTTAGAAACGATTGAAGAACGCAGGGAAGGCTTAGTCATATAAACCCTGTGAATCTCTCACGCTCGCTTCATCTGATCATTAAATTCATAACATCTGATAGGATCGATCTCGTGCAATCTAGGCTGTCGTTGAATATAGTTAAATATAGAATTTAGACCAAAGGCCAAGCACTGGGACCTATGAGGTCATTCAGCGCTGAAATGGAAATTGACAGTAAAATGTTTGAAAGGTGTAACAGAAGGAAAACCTCGCAGCAGTGACAAGCGCTGAGTGGCCGAGAGTACCCCCGTTGGGAGGGGGTGGTTGTGCCGTCAGTGGACTTCACGCAGTGCACTGTAGGCATCACTTAAGGTTCTTTGAAGCGTGCCGTCGGCCCCCAGCTGCAACCACTTTCGTTCCTTTTACTGTACCTCCTTTCCTATTCTCTTTCTTCCATCTTACTTTCCACCCTCTTCTAACACTTGATTCATAGTGTAACTGCTGCGAGGTTTTCCTTCTGTTACACCTTTCCAAACCCCCCCCCCCCCCCCACCCCCAACAGTTGCACAAAGAAGTAATAGCTAAAGAGGTTGGACAGCAAGACTGAAGAAAGGAAGGAGGGACAGGGGTAAAGTAAGAGGCTAAAATGTAATGCCATCGTGTAGTACCACATTAGTTGTACTGACAGTACTACCCCAATACAGAGACCATATGAAAATAGCAGAATAATTGCGTATAACCCCTCAGCCTGAGAATTATTCTCTCTCTCTCTCTTCTCAATCAAACTGGACATACTACTTTTGCAAGCAGCATCGTATAAAGAAGGCCAAGCTTCCACGAGTTAGTTGACAACCCAAAACAACATGGAGTGAATAATTAACGAAATCTTCCGAACAGTTAGAATTGCAATTCTATTCTAATCCATTTCTCATATGTTGTCACCTAGTATATAATTCCAACACTCGAGGACTTGTACAGCTCCACACGATTATTGACTGGTGAAATTACTTCTCGTTATTCACGTCTTGAAAAAGTTCACGCTCTGGTGAAAGTTAGAAGTTCGTCGCATCAGAAGAAGCGCTGCAGAAATACTCCGGAAATGGGACATGAAATGACACTATAGTAAATTCACATCAACAGTGCATGTGATGTCTGGGCCAGTCCCTTATGACGCTCATGATTGGCTGTTGATAAGCCAATCACAGGGCTTGAAACTCACAGTCTCTCTCAAAAGAGTTCACATAGGCAGGATGAATGTTCCACCTCTGCTGAGGGATACGTCTTTCAAAAGTATCCCTCAGGAAAGGTGGAGCATACATCCTGCCTATGTGAACTCTTGAGAGGGACAGAGTTTCCAGCCCTGATTGACTCATCAGTAATCAACAGCCAATCAGGGACGAGCCTACACATCAGATGCACGGTTGATGTGAAGCTGCTACATCATACGCACGACTTTTCTTACAAATGTGCCTAACTATGCTGAATAGCAGAGCTAAACGACAGGAATCAGTGCAAAGGGGGAGATAGAAAATGGAGACCACTTCTTACTTTCCTGCCCAGCAAATTTCAGCATTACGGAGTCCTCTGAATTTTCTTGCTGCACAAATCAACAGGGTGTCCATAAAGTCCCAGTACCATTACAAGTATTTATTGCTCAGAAACCATATAACATAGAGTAATGCAGTTTTTTTTTTTTATTGAATAAGGTGCTCTGAATGGAAACTTGAGGAAATGTAGAACATTCAACAAAAAACTGCATCGCTCTATGTTATATGGTTTCTGAGCAATAAATACTTATAATGGTACTGGGACTTTATGGACACCCTGTAGATTTGTGCAGCAAGAAGATTACGAGGACTCTATAGCAAACATCTCACTTTTTGGAGACTTGTCGAAAAAAGACGTTGACAATGGGAAGGAATTATCAAAATTATCTGGTACTAAAACAATGAGAAATATATATATATATATATATATATATATATATATATATATATATATATAGTATATATATATATATATACGTATATATATATATATATAATATATATATATAAAAAATGTTCCTCGTACGGAGAAAAAAATAAATTATTTTCACTGGAAAAGGCGCAGACGAAAATAACTGTTACGACTAGGTTAGACATCGTCAAAGATACTTGGTAAAATGTTCTTTTTTTTTTTTTTTTTTTTTTTTGCAAATAAATAAAATCGTGCTGTCAAGTGTGTATTATGTATGTCACACACATACGTATGTATATGTATAACTGAATCATGAAAATATGGAACTCGATGAATATATGAATAAAGACACACACATCATATAATATATATATATATATATATATATATATATATATATATATATATATATATATATATATATATATGTATATATATATATAGTGTGTGTGTGTGTGTGTGTGTGTGTGTCTTTATTCATGTATTCATCGAGTTCCATATTTTCATGATTCAGTTATACATATACATATGTGTGTAACATACATAATACACACTTGACAGCACGATTTTATTTGTTTGGAATTTTTTTTTTTTTTTTTATCAAGTATCTTTGACGATGTCTAACCAACTCGCAATAGTTATTTTCGTCTGCGCCTTTTCCAGTGAAAATAATTAATTTTTTTCTCCACACGAGTAACATTTCAAATCGTTTAATGCAAGATCCGTCTCATGAACTTAACAATTACTTCGGAAAAAAAAAATAATAATGATTCAAACTCATAACAGCTGAGCGTCGATTGGCTTTCCCTCCTCGCTTTCATGAACTCAGATGTTTAGACAACGAACGCGGGACCGACCGACCAGCCGTTTCAGATTAGGCTGATCCAAGAATTTCACAGGGGCTCGACAAACGATTCTGAGCGGGATTAGCGCGCAAACAACACAATTCCGAGGATGATAGCTGGGCGTTCTTCTTCTTTCAAAAAGGATTGTTTGTGTCTCCCAAAGGCGCCGAAATAAGTAGGAGAGATGGAGATAGACAGTGAGAGAGATTTGAACAACTTACCATTTCGTTAATTTCTTGGCTATTAAAAACATCGTCGTCGCCTTGGTAGTACTAGGATTTTGAACCGGTCTTTTATAGCACAGCTAAAACGAGTAAACAAGTGGCATTTATACTTTTCATTCTTCTACAACTAATAGAAAAATAGCTATTGTATGATAACTGTAAAAAGATTCCCACTTACGTCATCTCTTTTTCCCCAGGCGTTAAGTCTTCTTATGTAACTTCAGTATCAGCCCCATATCGAATTGAAACTTCCATCAAAGTTAAGGTTGTGGAGACAATCCTTAACTTTACGGAGTGCATGGCAACGTGATATCGTTTATTCAAGTCATCTAGTAATTAAGAAAGTCAGTTCTGACTTGGAAAACAAATCACATTTCATCTAAATCTGTAAATCACGAAAATAATAAAATAAGAAAGACTTCGGGTCGTTTTTCAACTGGCAACGCATGTCTCGTGCTGCTGCGTGTTCGAAGTAAAAAAAAAAAAAATAACGGTTAATTGAATATCTTGGACAAGCAAGTTATCAAAACAATATTTATGTCATTCGTTTCCTGGTATCACATGACGTATGAAACGAAGCTGTGGAAGATACGTTAAAACTACTCGCTTAATATCTGCTTTGTTATCTTACTTCGTTTTAAGGTAGTGAGGACTAAAGTAAGTTACTTTACGTTTCGTAACCTACTATGATGTGATGCTGAGGATGTTGTGCAATTGGAACCTACGAAGTTGGAGCGAAGGTGCGATGTATTTGACTTACATTTTTATATATTTGTTTATTAATTTGTGTTACATTATTTTCGCTTTTCTAATAACTGATCTCCCCTTTCTGTATTTCCATTACCTTCCGTTAGTTCTTTCTAAAGAGCACCAGTGGGCGTGTTCCTTATGAACAGCTTTCGTCTTCTTAATAATAATAATAATGATAATATAGCTGTTTCAACGGCATTTGATTTATATAGAATCTTCTCAATTCTTCTTATTGTCTTTTTCTCAAGAGCATGTAGTTGGTGTATCAGGTTTCCTAAGGACATACACCAGCTACATGCTGTTGAGAAAAAGACGATAAGAAGAATTGAGAAGATTCTATATAAATAAAATGACGTAGAAATAGTTATGATATTCAAGGCTACTGCCCTCATAGAAGACCTCAATAATAATAATAATAATAATAATAATAATAACAAATGCTGTGTCCTAATTGTATGCATGATACAGTTCAGTTGAAAAGTAATTTTAGGCATTGCTTATTGTATCACTTTGATTATAATAAATATTTACGTAAGTTAAACTTTTTCCTGTGACTTGATTTCTGGATTCGAGCGTAAGTCTATATTGTTCACTCTTTTTCTTCTTACCTCCAGGCAGAAGGGAGAGGAGGGACCACTGGAATGCTGATCCTATATGCCTTGCTTAATTCTGTCTTTCTTCTTTTGAAGACTCCATATTTTTTGCATTTATTTATTCGAGACAATTTCCATTTCATTTCATTTCATGCTTGATCGGTTTCGTTTTCTTTTCATTTACTCGGCACGCTTACGATGTGGTAAATATAATTGGAAATGGAAAGGAGAAGGCCAACATGAAAACAACCTAACATAACCTAACCCAATTAACCTAACGTAGCCTAACCTAATCATTTTTTCGACGGAAGAGTAAGAAATAGAAAAAGTGTTGGAGGAGAGCGTTAATCATCAATGTCTTGACAACAGGAACGCCGAGATTTGTATCTTGTTTGACGGTATGCTAAGCCTGATTAATGATGGTCCCCGAAGAGGGATTTAGAGTCTATTGACTCTCGATAGCCTTCGTTTTAGTCTGGTAATACGAGGGTACAGCAGACGAGAGTCGAGGCGAATTAGCTCAGTTCCCAGGAGATCTGTGTCTCGTATACCTGTCGGCCTTGGTATACCTGCGGCTTTTTCCCTTTTCTTCTGTCTGCGAAAGGTGTTTTCCTCGACATCCTTTGCTGAGAGTTGTGTACTTGTTGCCTTTAGAAAATAATAAAGATAATAGCATAGGTCAGACTATGAAAACCAGCTAAGGACTCATTAGGTGCATTGACTTTTTCAATTTATAATATCCAGCCCAAAGTTCGATGGATTTTTAAAAAAATATGGAAAGTGCTTTGAGAGAATTCGGATATCAGCTGAACGTGATATTTTTTCGCCCTCTTTCATATCGACAAATCTAGATTGTTAAGTAATTCCGACGAATTCCGAAGAATATTTGGAAGATCGCCTGGCACATTCATACATGTAGCTTTTCAAACCCCTGCGAGTTTTCCTCGTAGAGTCCCAATAGCCAACCGGAAAAGAGCATCCAATAATTCAACAGATAGAAGAAGAGATAGTCGCAGATATCAGGCTTTGTTCGAAACAGCGACTGAAGGAATTCCCAAAGCAAGATTAGGTATACAGGACTCGCGTATACGTATAGAGTGGTATACATATGCATACAAATAAATACATGTAACCAGACCGCAACGAGAGCTTTATCTTACGAAACTGTGACACTTGTTGATTAAAGCATATCCTTTTGGGGATGATAAGTACGATAAAGGATATCGCTCCCCGGTGCGTCAACGGATGCATTCGCCAGCTATCGTAACAACAGAGCGTCGAGTTCATCCGTGGAAACTGTGACACAAGGTGATAATTCAGGATTATATCCTGTAATAATAGTAATAAAAACGATGATAACGATATATTTTGGTTGATGTGATTATTGCATTTCCTTTATTACGGTCTTTCTCGTGGACGTTATCAAATACAGCAATTATAACAATAATGAAGAAGACAAGATTCATTTAATATTCACAGAAATTATTCCTGACTTTTCTGCGCAGCCATTATTTTCTCCAAAATACGACAACACCGCCACCCCCTATCTTTCCCCTTCCCCAACCTGCTGCTATATCCCCCCCCCTCCCCCCCAAACACATACCCCACCACCACCCCCCACGGCCATTCAAAAAGTAGGCTGCTCTACGAACGAGTCATTACCTGTCCAGATCTGATAATGAGACGATTGCTTTTGCCGAAGGGGGTGCAAAATTTAACTGAGGGTGTTGTAAAGTTTCAATTTTCAGTATGGCTATTTTGCCATATTTTCTTTTTAAATAAATACGGGATGTTGAGGTCGGTGTTATTGGGGCTATTAAAAAAACATAGACAAGGACTAATACACACACACACACACACATAACAATCGCAGTGACATAATTTTTATACATCAATTATACTTCAGGTGAAAACATACCAAATTGTTATTTCTCCACCAGTGGTTTAATATATATATATATATATATATATAT
Source organism: Macrobrachium nipponense (assembly GCF_015104395.2). Classification (NCBI taxonomy): domain Eukaryota; kingdom Metazoa; phylum Arthropoda; class Malacostraca; order Decapoda; family Palaemonidae; genus Macrobrachium; species Macrobrachium nipponense. Next base: position 69,320,891 of record NC_087212.1, on the reverse strand, counting down.
ATATATATATATATATTATAATAATAATAATTAAAGGATCCCATAAAACGCAAAAAGGTAGGAAGTTAATGGGCTCCTTTTATTAGACTAAATTCTGTTTTAATCGTAAAAATATGTCACAGACATAAGTATATATTACATAATGTGTGTGTGTGTGCGTGTGTATATGTGTGTGTGTGTGTGTAAACAGATAGGTGACAGACAGACAGATATAGACTGAGACATATTATGCAGGTCACGAGAATATATTTTCGTCGGCGTCAATATCTCGCTCTTTAATTCTTATATATAAGAAATCCAAACCTTAACATGTAAGGGTTCCTCAGTTCGGAGAGAGAGAGAGAGAGAAAACATGACTTTCATTCTCGGTGAAAACTTTCATGTCTTTGTAAGATGAATATGTTACCTGGTTATATGATAGATGCATGGATGCATATATGTATAACTATATATATATATATATATATATATATATATATAATATATATATATATGTGTGTGTGTGTGTGTGTGTGTGTGTGTGTGTGTGTGTGTGTGTGTGTATGGATGCGTGTTACAGTAATCATGGGTTAAGTTTACAAGAGAGAGAGAGAGAGAGAGAGAGGTGACGAAGTGAACAGCAACTTTTTCCACAACAATCCTCTCAGTTATTGGCAAAAAAAAAAAAAAAAAAAAACTGACCAGATTTAAATTTTAAAAATCCAGCAGACTTCCCAAAAGTCTGTTACTGGCGCCATAGAGTATATATATATATATATATATATATATATATATAATATATATCTATATATATATATAGATAATATATATATATAATATATAGATATATATATTATATATATAATACTATAATATATTAATTAATATATATATATAAACGCGTATTTTGGGGGACTGTAACAACAAGGGAGACCACTGGGCCGCACCCAGTTCGCACTTCTTTGAGAACAGATTAGAATACTGGATATCTGGGGTCCAATTTCCAACTGTCAGAGATAATGACCGAATGATTTATGGCGGTCCAGTTGACGACCCAGAGTCACAACAGAGGCAGATGAAGAGGAATTCGGAAATTTATGGGGGTTCCCCCCCCCCCCCACCCCACCCCACCGACGACACCGAGATTTATTCTTTCGAGACATTTTATCTGGTCTTTGTCAAGTTTTTCACTAATGATAATGATAACTGTTTTTATCAATGACCTCGATATATTCAGACTGGTTTTGATGATAATGGTGGAATTTGTGGTCCTTTTGTTCAGGTAAAACAGTCACAGGGAAAAAAGTCACTGGGAGAAAAGTCACAGGGAAGAAAGGTCACATTAACCTTTCTTACATAATGAAACCCAAGGGTACATTTTAACCCGATATGTATCCATGTATCCACCTTGGCGGCGTGTTTAGTACAAGCCCGTTGGGGACTACTTTAAAAACGTAAACATAAGACCATAAATATAAAAAAGATAACGACCCCCGAAAAATATTGGTTACATCAATATTTACCTTAGTTTCGATAGTTTGCCGAGAGGGAAATTCTTTCAATACATTACGGTATCCGTAATGTATTGGTTTGTGGGAAATTCTATGACTCGTGAAAATATTCCGAATTTTTGAAGCCCTTTGAACAAATCACAGAAATAAAATCATGAAATTTGCTGGAAAAACTCATGAAATTTGCTAGGAAGAAGTCATAACATTTGCTGGGAAAAATTCATGACTTTTTCCAAGCAAATTTCATTAATTTCTTCGATAAAATTTCATGAAATTGGCTGGGAAAATTTCATGAAATTTGCTATGAAAAATTCTTGAAATTTGTTCCCAAAATTAATGAAATTTGCTCGAAAAAATTCGTGAAATTTGCTTGGAAAGTCATGAAATTTGCTCGGAAAAATTCATGAAATTTGCTTGGAAAAATTCATGAATTTTGCTCTGAAAAATTAATGAAATTTGCTTAGAAAAACTCATGATATTTGCTCGGAAAAATTCATGAAATTTGCTTGGAAAAATTCATGAAATTTGCTCAGAAAAAGTCATGAAACTTGCTTGGAAATATTCATGAAATTTGCTTGGAAAAATTCATGAAATTTGCTCAGAAATAGTCATGAAATTTGCTTGGAAAAATTAAATTCATGAAATTTGCTTGGATATGTTCATGAAATTTGTTTGGAAAAATTCATGAAATTTGCTTGGAAAGATTCATGAAATTTGCTTGGAAAATTTAAATTCATGAAATTTGCTTGGAAAAAGTCATGAACTTTGCTTGGAAAATTCATGAAATTTGCTTGGAAATATTCATGAAAATTGTTTTGAAAAAGTCATAAAATTTGTTTGGAAAATTCATGAAATTTGCTTGGAAAAATTCATGAAATTTACTCAGAAATAGTCATAAAATTTGCTTGGAAAAAGTCATGAAATTTGCTTGGAAAAAGTCATGAAATTTGCTGGGAAAATTCATGAAATTTGCTAGGAAAAATTCATGAAATTTGCATGGAAAAAGTCATGAAATTTGCTTGGAAAAATTCATGAAATTTGCTTGGAAAAATTCATGAAATTTGCTAGGAAAAAATTATTAAATTTGCTTAGGAAAAATTCATGTAATTTGCTAGGAAAAATTGCCCAGAAAAATTAGTGAAATTTGCTTGGGAAAAATTCATTAAATTTGCCTGGAACAATTCATGAAATTTGCTGGGGAAAACATTCAATTTGCTTAGAAAAATTAATGAAATTTGCAAGGGAAAATTTGTGAAATTTGGTAGGAAAAATTCATTAAATGTTCTAGGAAAAATTCACGAAATTTGCTATGAAAAAATTCAATTTACTTAGAAATATGCATAAAATTTGCTAGAAAAAAAATTCATGAAAGTTGCTTGAAAAAATCTAGGAAAAAGTAGTGAAATGTTCTGGAAAAAGTCACAAATTTGCTCTGAAAAATTTATGAAATTTGCTTGGAAAAAGATATGAAATTTGCTGGGAAAAATGAATTAAATTAGCTAGGAAAAATTCACTAAATTTTCTGGGAAAAAGTAATGAAATATTCTGGGAAAAAGTCATAAATTTGCTATGAAAACTCATGAAATTTGCTAAGAAAAATTCATGAAATTAGGAAACATTAATGAAATTTGCTTGGAAAAATTAATGAAATTTGCAAGGAAAAATTAATGAAATTTGACTGGAACAATTCATGAAGTTTACTAGGGAAAATTCTTAAAATTTTCTGGGAAAATTTCATGCCTAGTGTTAAATGATTATGTATTTCAAGCCAAGCTTCAAATTAAAAGTTAGAAAACAGAAAGTCATAAAACAAAAGCACACAAGGAAACGCATAATCACAAAATGACTTATTGAAAAGTTTAATTTTTATTTCTATATATTTTGGTTGAAGGCGTTTGTTTATTCAGCTGTGTGTTTCACGTGCCACCGATGAGCTACTTAACTGAAGGTCTGCTTTCCATACGTTGATTGAAATGGTAATGCATGAATTGTCTAGCCATCATTAAGGTGACTTGGAATATTTCTAATTAATTACTCACACACACACACACACACACACACACACACACACACACACACACACACACACACACATATATTTTATAGATATATATATAATAATATATATATATATATATATATATATATATATATATATTAAGGAGAGAGAGAGATAGAGAGAGAGAGAGAGATAGAGATAAGAAGTAATGTATTAAACCATGGATACTTTTCCGCTCTAAGAGTATTCATATCCTTGAGACGAATCGTTTTGTGCGTCGTCCGCTCTTGGGCGGATGGAGGCTCGTGGCAACTCACCACCACCAGCTGTTGCCGCTGAGTTGGTGGATGTTTCCGTCGCAAGTGAAACCACAAAGGCTAAGCACAGACATATATATATATATATATATATATATATATATATATATATATATATATATATATATTTGTTAATGCATTATCATACAGTACTGAATAAAACCCGTTTTGGCGAAACTGCGACGGACGATTTCGTCAGCGCTCAGCAGCAATATCGGCAATTATACCAAATCTGAGCGTAGGCTACAGTCACGCCTCACTTTTTCATCATCACATTCAGTTTTTCTTTCCTACTACACTCCTCAAAAGAAAACTGACTTATTGCTTATTCTTACCCAGTATTATATATTCTGATTCATTCAAGTTAGTGGTGAGGCTTGGCGTGTGGGCACGGTTGGATTTCAGAATTTCAGATGTGAATTATATGCCCCAATTTATGTTTTTAGAAAAAGAACAAATCAAAATTGAATGACACAAGGCAGCCAGTCTCCGTCCCATTTCATGATTTAAGTGCCTGGTTGAAGGGTTAAAAACTGTTCGAGATTCATATCTGCCCTCCAGGTCTGCCTTAAGCTTACTGTGCAAGAATGACTGATCTTGCACCGAAAAGTAGTACTACAGTTCCCCTGACCATGATTCCCACTTAATGTACGTTGCCTAGGGGTAGCCTGCAGTGAGACAGGTGCCTTTTGTAAACAACTTCTCTCCCTCTCAATTTCAAGTGTTTTTGAAATGTAATAAGACAAAAAGTGGCGAAACTAGCGAACGATTATGCCAGTCCAGTCCATTTCGGAGAATGTCCACGGACGTTGCGGGTTTACAACAACAGGATGGCAAACGATGTATCATCCTTTCCCGTTACTTTTGGTAGACGGACTTCCGCTTTCCCATCCCTCTAGGTCTAGGAGACTGGGCACTCGATTGCTAGGTTCACATCACTAACTGGACGAGGGCGACGTATTGACATTAATATTACCATAATTATGGATCATTGGATTCATTGTGATAAGTCAGTTGTCGCTTTGATTAACCGATTGGAATTTTATTTGTTTTGCTTTTCTTCACACGCCGGAAAGTTATGCGTATATATATATATATATATATATATATATATATATATATATATATATATATATATATATATAAAGGTTTTTTGCCACGAAGGAAAAAATGAAAAAGCGAAATAGCCAAGTACTTTCGGTCCTGTTCGGACCCTTTACTGAGTTTGCCTCAGTAAAGGGTCCGAACAGGACCGAAAGTACTTGGCTATCTCGCTTTTTCATTTTTTCCTTCGTGGCAAAAAACCTTTATTTATGCATAGCATCACGTTTTATATACTTCGTGATCAAGTTATTCATATATATATATATATATATATATATATATATATATATATATATATATGATACATATATATATATATATATATATATATATAGATATGTATACTATATTATTTTATGCATTTTTAAAGTTCTTTCATTTTAATTTTTACACTTCCGTTTATTGCTTCCATTTAGTAAATGGTCTCATACGAGAGAGAGAGAGAGAGAGACTGAATAATCAAGAATTCATTTTCATTTTTGACAAGCAATGACTACAGGCTTAAAAATAATGTAATAATAATTCTAGCAAGATACCTTCGCCTCCGCTCATTTTCGGATTCATCGTCCGCAAAGTCTTCTCAACCTTCAGTGCGAGGTTTGAGATTGGCTTTAGTTTGCCCGGTGCTTGGCTTGTGTGCCTAAAATCTGTAAATCAATGAATCAATCTTACTGCTTTGATTTTGCACAGATCCGGCACATGTTTCTGGTGTGGCATCGACTGTTATGACCTACTTTCAGCGGGTTGCTTTTCCGGTGGGGCCCCCAAACCCTTTTGGCCTCTGCTCTAACTGCGCAGCGATGTTCGACGTCATCGGCAGTTTCTTTTTATCTTTTTACGCCCCTTTCTTCGCCTCCCCCTCCTCCTCCTCCTCTTTTCCCTTCGTCTATTCCTCCTCCTCCCCTTCTTTGCTGGTGATCATATTTGCTTTAGATGAATCGATCTGAGATGGCGGGAGACTGTTCACGTGAAAACGAGTGCGCATCTACACTATATTTTTCTTTTCAGAGGGGCCCGCATAATTATCAAAATTATTAGTGTTTTCTTACCTGAAGAGGCCCACAGTACCTAAGAAGGTACCCAACCTTCTTTTGTTTTTAATTGACAGTCATGACGACTTCGACGTAACTCAGTTAAAACTAATAGCCTTACGAAGGGAAGTGATTCATTGCTTCCAAATCCTACGCTTCAAGCATATAGTCATCTCTTTCGTACCCTGACTTTGCTTCAGTACATTCAAGTTGCTTCTAATGTGCTAATTCTATTTCTTGTCATGGTTTCTTCACCAGAAATCGCCCCAGATGCAACACAAAAACATTTCAGTACTTTTACTTGATTTTGCAAACAATACGAGGAGGTTCTTTCGTATTTATTACGTACATACATAAAATATGTAAAATTAAGTGATTAAAGACGTACTTTTGTACTGGGATAACAGAAGACGTTAGCAATAAAAAAAAAAACGAAAGGTTTCACATTCCAGACATGATGAATCGAGGCTCTATTTGTTTATCCGTCAGGGGAGATGACAAATGACCCCAAGAAGCGAAAAACAGGCGACGGAAAGACGACAGAAGTTAAAAGAGGACGCCGGTCTTGGCAGTACCCTAAGTCCATTTAGCACGGAGATTGCAGAGTAATGATCCCGGATTACTGGAGACGATAATCCTCACCTTTTCCCCATCCTCAAGCCTTTGGGTGACAGGCCCACTTCTGTCTGAAATTGACCTTTGATTGATGAAAGTATCCCGTCTGTCTTTACATTCGTCACACCTGTATCGCTTGAGTGACTTTGGGCAGCAGTCTTTACCTGGCTAGATACCCCTCCGTCCCCCAGGGGTCACTCCCCCCACCCCCACCCCTGGGCCTGGTTCCTTTATTTACCTCTCTGCCTATTTTTGGATATACAGAGGTGGTGTATTTGCAAGATAACACCGATTTGCATCATCAAATGTATAGTATACTCTAAAGTCATTTTGGCTGAGTAATATTATCAAGAGAGAATAATGTAAAATAACATTATTACAGGATCTCTGCAATGCCCTCTCTGTAGCAGGTAACAGTCTTATGAGGTCTGTGCAATGCAGGTCTCTGGTGTCTCTGCAATGCAGGTCTTTGGGGTCTCTCCAATGCAGTCTCTGGTGTCTCTGCAATGCAGGTTTTATGGGGTCTCTGCAATGCAGGTGACAGTCTTATGAGGTCTCTGCAATGCAGGTAACATTTTTTATGAGCTCTTTGTAATGCAGGTAGCAGTTTTATGAGCTTTATGCAATACAGGTGAGTCTTAAGATGGCTCTGCAATGTACGACGTTCTTATGTAGTCTGCAATGCAGATAACATTCGTCTGAGGTCTCTGCAATGCAGATAACATTCTTCTGAGGTTTCTGCAATGCAGACAACATTCTTCTGAGGTCTCTGCAATGCAGATAACATTCTTCTGAAGTCTCTGCAATGCAGAAAACATTCTTCTGAAGTCTCTGCAATGCAAATAACATTCTTCTGAGGTCTCTGCAATGCAGAAAACATTCTTCTGAAGTCTCTGCAATGCAAATAACATTCTTCTGAGGTCTCTGCAATGCAGAAAACATTCTTCTTAGGTTTCTGCAATGCAGACAACATTCTTCTGAGGTTTCTGCAATGCAGATAACATTCTTCTGAGTTCTCTGCAATGCAGATAACATTCTTCTGAGGTCTCTGCAATGCAGATAACATTCTTCTGAGGTCTCTGCAATGCAGATAACATTCTTCTGAGGTCTCTGCAATGCAGATAACATTCTTCTGAGGTCTCTGCAATGCAGATAACATTCGTCTGAGGTTTCTGCAATGCAGATAACATTCTTCTGAGGTTTTGGCAATGCAGATAACATTCTTCTGAGGTCTCTGCAATGCAGATAACATTCTTTCGGCAATGCAGATAACATTCTTCTGGGGTGTCAATAAATTCTGGCAAAAATACGTAAGGTACCCAAACATTATTACAATACTTCGAGACAGGAACACTATTAAGAAAGTCCTCATTTCAACTTTTAAACGAAAGATTGCCTCCCATTGCATTGATAAAACTTGGTGGTGGGTATTTTAAGATTTACACCAGTGAAAAGTAGTACGGTTCTCGAAAGTCGAAAAGAAGCAACTCGATTATCAAGCAAAAAGAAAGTCTGAAGATTTGCTAAAGGCTAAGCAATGCTACGTAAACAACTTGAATCGTAGACGAAAAAAAATTCAACGTATTAATAGACTTTACCATTATATTATCGGTCCTCCAAGACGTTCATAATATCAATAAACTGGTCAGGCGTTTAAACGACCCGCCGGATTTTTTTTTTTTTTTTTTTTTTTTACAACAATAATGGGAATGTTCCATCTTAATTTCCCTTGTGTTACGCTCCTGTATTAACTTACTATTTCTGTTCGTCTCTCCGCAGGCTCAGTGAATTTTCGGATCGTCTCTTTATATCAATTTGCTTATTTCATTAATAAAACTATATATTTTTTAAGGACTTCTATGTTTGGATATTTTCATCTGAGCTTAATCATTTCTTCTTCTCTCAATTTTTCTTAAACACTCAGGCAGGTTTTTTCCTGTTTACTTTGCCGCCCTATTAAAAGTTACACTTAATTCTTCAACGGTTCATTGGAATACTTACGTAACTGCAAACATTTATTATATGCACATTTTTCAATTAGCTAGGTGTTCCGAGATGTTTCATCTTGTGATTACAGAACTCGGGAGATAGAACAAAGTAGGGCCACGGACACAAAACATTCACAGTGTTCCGTCCGCAAACTATATAGACGCATAAGTTCTCACTTTCTGTGTCGATTTTCTTTGCTTGCTTCTAAGTACTGATCAGGTCTCTTGAAATAATAAAGGAAAGCACAGTATCATCGAACCTGACAACTTTATTCTAGAGAATGATCTCTAGCCTCGATTTGTCAAAGCGTGATATTTTGTCAATTTTGATCATTCGTCGTCGCCAATCGCCATAACGATTTGTCTCAGGATATTAGAGGTCGATGCGTCCAGAATTCCGATGCTCGCTCTCTCTCTCTCTCTCTCTCTCTCTCTCCAGTTGTACAGAAGAATTTTGTTTTTGTTTTTTTTGCAAACCCGAGGTGGCCAGTTGTTCACTTGTTTTTAATTAAGGGTAGGCTACCGTTGTTCGTCAGTAATCCAACAACTGTAATGGTAACAGTCATTTGACATTTGTTTATTTTCTTCAAAAATTGTAGATACGTTTTGAGCGAAGTGCGCTTATCTACCTTCAAGTATAAAGTCAGAAACAGTTCTCTAGTTTTTTTTTTTTTTTTTTTACGTATCCAGCAAAGGAAATCAACGCCTGATTGACGCCCAAAGTTGCTACGACACCGGTTCACATAAACATTTTCTCATCAGCCATCTTTAGTCACGAAGTAAGTGCAGATTATACGACTTTTTAATGCAACCTTACAAAAAATAATTACGTAAGATTTTAGATCATTTCTTTCTCCTCTGGGCACTGTAGTTGTGATAGACAACATCCCTGTCTTGTCTTGGCAGTTGTAATAAATGAATTCCCTTTCAGTTCCCCTCTGAACTCTTTCATAATTGAATGAATGCTTTGCGCATATTCATCGTAATTCTTCGTTTCGCACGCGTTCTATGATAAGCAGGAATCACATAATGGGTTATCTTAACGGATGATTCTATGAAATCTGAAAATAAAGACTACCACACCTACGTTATACATTCTTGATTTTCATTCTCCGCTGCGCCACTGAAACATTTAACCACTTAATGTACCTTTGCAAGATCTTCGCCTAGCCCTTTCTTATAACAGGACTGTTCGAACACGGTCTAGGTATATACCTAGAGCGTGTGTACGAAAACACTCATTTCTCGGGCCAGGGCGTACATTTAAATCTTTTAAAAAAGATAAACCACCTTTACCTATAAGTACCCCAGCTGCCAAATTCCCTTGACCTCACTCAAAAAGTTCCTTGACCCCCACCTACCCACCAGGCTCACCAGCAGGTATATTCATATCTCCAGACTTTGGGGGACAGTAAGACAGTATCTGTCAGATTTCCGTGGAAGGAAGGTCAGCTAACGGAAGCTCTTCATTTGTTCACAAGGGTTCCGTGATTGCTTAGCCTCTTACAAGAAATCATACCATAGCATAATTCTTAGGTCCAGTGGTGTTATGTTGCAATGGCTACTCTGTGCTTCTCTCAGCCTGCGGTTCACAATTTTAGTCAGGTAATGTCCCTTTTCTTTTGGAATGTAGACAACTTCATCCAACTTTGCTTTTCTCTTAGAAATTATATAAGTGGACTGGGAGCCGATTTAATGTTCGTCTGATCGCTGACTGTGGAATATCACTTTCTGAAACGTAGGGTAGTTTATTGGGTTAAAGATATCGCACAGCCTGGGCTCCTTATTTCTTAGGCTCATAGGCTTCCTTTTATTGTTTCTTTTATTTTCTTAGAATGCAGCCGAATTTATGCTTGGTTATAACTATTAGTGTGTGAAAAGTTTCCAACCAAAAAGGAATTTTGAGCTTTTTCTTGTATTTTTTCAGAAGATATGCCCCACAAATGACGATACTAACTCGAAGTATGCCTAGGGCGTGTATTATCAATCATTTATTTCTTTTCCAACGCTTTTTGTCGCGTTACTTTTGATAATGTATTATGTAAGCACTAGCCATAAATAATTTTCTTATTATTTTTCGACACATCGGCGATCTGTGTGCACGCAGTTCTGTCAGTTTTAAACTTTTGTTTGTGTACTTTCCCTACCCTATCGAAATTACTTATTTTAATTCCTGTGCGTATTTTCCTCACTGATTTGGAAAGGACTATTCCCAGTGCTAATACTGATAAAGTGTAACTACATTTTGAAGGAAAATTCCACTTCTACTACCTGCAAATTCTTCTCTAGTGTATTTGATATGAAATGTTGATTTTCGTTTCTCTAACCTGACAGGTTCCCATGTATGGCACGAGCGCCACAGAGGATCTGCAGAGGTACAACTTCAGCTCCGAAAACACACACTGTTACCCCCTGAGCAACAATGCATCGGTTAGCTCCCTGTACAACGTCCCATTTTCAAATGCATCCAACACTGTCAACACCTACCCAGCAGATTTGTCACATTCACAGTTTCCAGCCAACTACACCAGTGTCTCCTCTTGTTTGCATCACCACGCTCTTGGCGGATTCCCTGCGGGCGCGATGACGGAAGCCAACTCGCTGGTGAGCCCTGTTGACTCCAGCTGGATGCGAACTAATGCAGCCAATACCGGGTCCTTAGTTTACAGCACACGCTATGAAAATTATTCATACCTGACTCAATACTCTCCTCGTTATCCGGTGGCGCCTTCTGCAACAGGCCTAGGACCCAGAGGCTTCCATTCGGGGTTCTCTAATATAAACCAAAACGTCGCCTCCTGCTCTAACCAGCAAGTTGATCAAGTAGCCGTCGACTTTATCAATAAAGACAGTAATATCAAAGTACGAAAATCTCAGCGTTGCCAATGTCCCGCATGCGTTTGCGAATCATCCTCCGCCTCAAGCAGCAAGAGAAGGAGACACATCTGCCACATTCCCGGGTGCAACAAACTTTACTGGAAAACGTCCCACCTGAAGGCCCACCTGAGATGGCACGCTGGAGTTCGACCCTACGTCTGCACCTGGGCCTACTGCTCGAAGGCCTTCACGAGGACAGACGAACTGCAGAGGCACCTGAAGATTCACACCGGCGAAAAGAATTTCGTCTGTCCGCACTGCAGCAAGAGATTCACACGCTCCGATCACCTCGGGAAACACGTCAAAATACACGAGCGTCAACATTCTCCCTCAGGGTCGTGCTCGACGTCCAGTGACAGAGACGCCGACTCTGATGCAGGCGACATTATGAACCAGTGCCAGGTTCCAGATGGTCAGCTCGTGCCATCTAATAGTTTCGTTGCTTTATTATGAGGTCAATCTACTCAGGCAGCCTGAGAATGTACAGAGCATATGTAGCTACAAGCATCAGTGAGACAAATCAGTAATTTTATTTTTAATTCTTCTATTAAGCAAAAATAAATGCCGAAATTTTTCTGAAGATTCATTTTCCTTCCTTTAGATTAGAGCTTTTATCATTTAACTCGAAGTGAACAACATCAAGGAAGACAATAATGTAACTATAAATTACGGGTCAGTCCAAACCAGGAATAACTTACTTTGATGTACTAATTGAATCACGAGAGTAATAATGCGGTCAATGAATACAATCACAAAATGTAGAACATTAATTTTGGAATTTTGGTTGTTTACCGTGGCATTTTGATTATATTATAAGAATTTATAACTATGGATATGTAGAAAAAAAATTCCTGTCTCTACAAAAGAGAGGCACTGGAACGGGTATTTTAAAATATGCTAGTTTTTTCTGTATCTTCTATGGCATATCACGAGGCTTTATCTTTTATATTTTCCTTTAATAATCAGAGTTTATTTTGCCATTTTATTATTACGACAGTAAAGAAACCAATGTAACACTACGCAAATTCACAAGTATCTTCCATCCAGTGGTCACGACTCAAACCTTTATTCAATTGTACAAAGCTGTGTATAATACATTCATGAAATAAGATTCATTCTCTCGATGGAGCTGGAACGAGGTACCAGAGATGCGATATTTGAATACTAAGGTAAGCTCCTACTTCGAATACAAAGGTAAGCTTCTACTTCGAGTGAGAATATGCTTTATAAAAATAGACACAAGTAGTGTTGTTTGTATGAGGTCATAGTATACTACACTTCTTTTCATAAAGGTAGTCATTCAGTCATACCATATGGGAATGTTTTTGGTTTTTCAATTTCCATTCGACAGGAAGACAACCCAAAGAATAAACTTGTGAACAAAGAAATAGAAGATAAGACGTGTACCTTTACTTTCCATTATTCTATTTGCAATTGTATTTGTTCCTTTCTTTGTATCTATTCTATTCGGTTCACTTCCGGGAGCTATTATTTTGCCAGATTTCAGTTAGGTTAATCTGGATAGATGGCCAGTCCTCTAAAATCGACAACATGTTTTGGGCATGAATCTTAACGGCCAGGGTGGATAGAAGGCTGGCCAAAAGGTTGACCACAGGCCCAAAAGTCTAATTATCACCAGCGTGTGAAACGACTTTGAATACCAGGCGATAATCTACTGAGAATCTCTTCTTGACTTGACGTCTTCTCCCAAGAGATGATTGTTTAGCCTAAGATATAGTAATTATATCGTGGGTTAGCCAATGCTATAAGTGCTGGTTTTCGCCATGGTTACCGTGACAGCTGCTGTCAATATTATTATTAATATTAATTAATTAATGTTTACTTTGTATGATATAAATACTTCTTGATTATTGTTATTATTATTTTGATATTTTGCTAATTCTCTTACATATAAATGATTTGACTGACTTGATTGTGTAGTTCTCGGAACTATTAACCCTTGCCTTCCGCACTAATAAAAGTTTTCTTTTTGCAATAAATCAATAAACTTGAAGTGTAAAAGTTAGTCAGTGGCCTTTATTTTAGTATGAAAATGGCCAATACACCTATTCTAGTTGTATGAAGTCAATGGAAACTTGATTGCCATTGCAAATTAGACCAATATGTTCCCCCAAGGTATCGAACAAGGGCCAAGAGGAATTATACATGAAACCCTGTGCTGGAAACTTCCACAACATTGGGCAAGTCTCCTTCTTAGGCCGAAGGCATCAGCAAAGCGTCGAAACTGATGCTTACAGAACCAATCACTTCTGTGTTGGACGCACTCTGTTTTGTTTTCCATCAGTTTGGCAGTTTTTACGTCTTAAAACTTCCGAATTAGTTTTTTTCTTCACCGACCTATCTCCTCCCAATCTTTCCACGGTACCTTACAGTCTAAAAACACGCTGATTCATCCTTCACCTTCTTACTTCCTCTTTATATCTCCACATTTACACCCTGCCAGTTCTTTTCCCTCTTCCGTTCACATTCAAGGTCAGTACCTTTACTTCCACATAGAAGGGTTAGTTAAGAACCCTTTCATACGTTCTTTCCTTGGCCTCCGTTAGACACAGCAAGTCTCTTCCCAATCTGTAGCACACATCCAGCTACCTTCCTTGCTCCATCAATTCTGCGGTGTTCACTCTCTTTATTTTGGTAGTTATCAGTACAACCGTTGCAATTCTGCTATAGTTCAAACATCAGTACTAACGTTCGATTCTCCATTTCCTGATTATTTACCTTTGCTCTTCTTCACTTTCAACATGGTCCTCTTCCAAATATTTTCAACCTCTTTCCATCGATTTTGTAGTTTCTGCGATTTTTCTTCTCTATCCTCAGTCAGTATTATATAACTGTAAACATAATCTACTCTACACATTACTCATAACTCTTATTTCATCTTACAACGTTGCTCGTGTCTAGTTTCCTTTCGCTGGCTACTCCCATATATCACTCCATTAATAAGATATTAATTAACCATTAATAAGATATTAATTAAATAACACACTTTTGTTTCAGAATCTCATTGTACAAAACAAGTCCATTCCCCTTCTAGTTTTAATCACTTTCAACAAATTACCATCACCGCCATCTATTCTCAGCCCCCTCCACAATGCCTCTCTCATAAGCCCTTTCTAGACTGTTGTATGTTACGCAGTTTACAATTTTCCCTTTTATTTTAATCATGCCTTAGCATAATATCATA